>NC_060953.1:48255512-48257267 GCF_022045245.1 Lucilia cuprina | reverse complement strand
CTATAGACTAGTCTATTGTCTAGTCTATAGACTAGTCTATTGTCTAGTCTATAGACTAGTCTATTGTCTAGTCTATAGACTAGTCTATTGTCTAGTCTATAGACTAGTATATTGTCTAGTCTATAGACAAGTCTATTGTCTAGTCTATAGACTAGTCTATTGTCTAATCTTTAGACAAGTCTATATACAAGTCTATTGTCTAGTCTATAAACTAGTTTATTGTTTACTTTATTGACTAGTCTATTGTCTAGTCTATAGACTAGTCTATTGTATAATCTATAAACAGTTCTTGTCTAGTCTATATATAGTTCTTAAAATCAATGTACAATTGTATCAAGTATATGACTTTTAACAACAAAATAATTCTAATAAATTACAATAATTAAGTAAAAATCTCAATATATTTACAACAATATTGTGTTGTAAATTACTTGTTAAGAAAAAACTTACGTGATTTTTCACTTTCGCTTTGGGTTTTCTCAACGTTTTCTTTGTTTGCTTGTTTGCCACCGCCTGAACGTTTATTTTGGTGATTTTGTGATTTAAGCATTTGACGTTGTTTGTTGTTATTGCCTTTATTGTTATTGCTATTGGTATTTGGATGCTGTTTCTGTTGCTGTTGTTGATTGCCTGATAATCCTGAAGCTGCGGAAAATTTCTTTTCCAAATGTTTACGTCTGTTTGAGGAAGTTGCTGTGGATGACGACGATGATGGAGTGGCTCCTGCTGCTGCCGCCGCACCCTCTTGAGAGGCTAAGTTTTTGTTTAATTTTTTATTATTATTTTTCTGACGTTTACCATCATTGTTTCCGTTGGCAGGCGAGAGGTTTTGATTTTGATCAGTGGCAGCACCTCTAGCTGAACGCACCAATACATCACCCGATTCCAGCGACATGACTAATTTAGCCGCTGTTGGAGATAATGCGGGTGAATATAAGGGTTCGGTGGAGTGTCTCTTTCCGTATTTTGAGGATCTAATATTACGGTTGTTGTTGTTGAGGCTGCTAGTCAAACGACTGCTGCTGCCGCCGCCATTTCTAGCGGATGCCAAGTTCTTTGTGCCATAAATCAATGTCGGTTGAAATGCCAACATGGCTAACAAAAGCACGGATGCCATTACGAGATTCATTTTGGAAAATGAGTTAAATTTTCTCTTACACGCAACAAAAGCAAAATTTACACACAGACACACTCTCTGTTACAAAAAATAAACAAACAAACAATGTGCGATAGTAAATTGTGGGTAAAAAGTTGTTGTTTTCACTCTAGTGCTGCTGTTGTCGTCGTCTTCTTTGTTGTTCTTGTTCAGGATGTTTTTGTTTGTGGTTTTTATAAAGAGTAGTGGGTTATTTGTTGTTCGACAATTTAACTAGTACAACGCTTTTGTTATAGTTGTTGTAGTCCTCGTCCTTATAAGAGTTTATAACTAGTTTTGTGGTTCTTGCCAAAATCTGCAAAAATTAAAGAAGAAAAATGAGAAATTATAACAAAAAAAGATTGAAAATATTCTGCAGGAGGAAAATAGGGAAATGAGTTACACAGAAAGTCAACATCATTTACGTTGTTATCTTTTGCAAAAATGTTTTAACAGAAATAAGTATGAATTAATTGTTTGTCAAGAACGACACTAAGATACTCTACAAAGAACATATTTCATTGATAGATAGATAGATAGATAGATAGATAGATAGATAGATAGATAGATAGATAGATAGATAGATAGATAGATAGATAGATAGATAGATAGATAGATAG
>NC_060953.1:48247652-48255412 GCF_022045245.1 Lucilia cuprina | reverse complement strand
AGAACTGAACTAGAACTGAACTAGAACTGAACTAGAACTGAACTAGAACTGAACTAGAACTGAACTAGAACTGAACTAGAACTAAACTGGAACTGAAATAGAACTGAACTAGAAGTAGAGCACTATAAAAATCATTTTGTATAAGAATATTGACTACAATTGCCCTCATCCTAAAACGTTTAGTGTTTACTACCAAAATGCAGGAAAAAATATGAACCATATTTTTGTTTTATATCATGTCATAAATTTTCTTTATGCATTTTGCATTTTCCACTATACCATATACTCAAACATAACGCACAGTCACAATTACACACACACACATTGCTTAAATCTAAAAGAAAAATGATGCCAGTTGCAAATTTTTATGGCTTTTACTTTTAACATGTGAAATAGTTTTTCTATTCCTACTTTTTTTTGGGAAAATTGCATTTTTAGTTTTGTTTTTAAAACTGAAACAAAAATATGGCATTTTCTATTTGTTAAAAAGAGCTTCTTGAAGATTTATAGTCATATGTTTGGATTATTAGTTTACTAATGTTTTGTAAAATATGAGTTTTTCAAATAGCAAATATGTACGTTACAACCAGAGGGAGCAGTTAAATGGAAATAAAACCAAACAACAACAACAAGATACAAAAAAAAAACAAAAGTTTATCTTAAAATTTTACAGACATAATAAATTTGTCTAAAGAGGAAATGTTGTAGAAATTTAGTGTAAATTTATAGTTTTTTGAAGTTTTGAATAAGAAAATTTGATATTTAAATTAATTTTCAAAGGATTTACTTTACTATAGCAAATGACTTTGAATTGAAGTCAATTTTCATATAGAAAAGGACATCGAATCGAAATAAAATTTCTTAAAGAAAGAAAGACAATTTTCCTTTAGAAAAGGAATCGAAGTTTATTTTTATATTCAAAAGGACTTCAAATCGAAGTTAATTTTCATATAGAAAAGGACTTTGAATCGAAATCAATTTTCATAAAGAATATTACTTCGAATCGAACTAGATTTTCAAATAGAAAATAAATTCGAATCGAACTAAATTTTCAATAGAAAAGGAATTTAAATCGAAGTTTAATTTCATATTCAAAAGGACATCAAATCGAAGGTAAATTTCATATAGAAAAGAACTTCGAATCGAAATCAATTTTCATAAAGAATATTACTTCGAATCGAACTCGTTTTCACATAGAAAATAACTTCTATATGAAGACAATTTTCATATAGAAGAGGAATTTAAATCGAAGTTTATTTTTATATTCAAAAGGACATCAAATCGAATTTAATTTTCATATAGAAAAGGACTTCGAATCGAAATCAATTTTCATATGAAATATTACTTCGAGTCGAACTAAATTTTCAAATAGAAAATAACTTCGAATCGAATACAATTTTCATATAGAAAAGGAATTTAAATCGAAGTTTAATTTCATATTCAAAAGGACATCAAATCGAAATTAATTTTCATATAGAAAAGGACCTCGAATCGAAATCAATTTTCATATACTTCGAATCGAGCTCGATTTCTCATAGAAAATAATTTCAAATCGAAGACAATTTTTATAGAGAAAAGGAATTTAAAACTAATTTTATGTTCATATTGAAAAGGACTTTATTTCGAAGAAAATATTTTTTTTAAACAACTGTCCTCAACAAAGGTGGATTTTAAAATTCTAAATCATTATAAAACAAATTGCTTAATTGTCTGCAAAAGGATTAAAAACTAACGTTATAAAAAAACAACTGAACGATGATGACATACAAAGGTGTTACTAAAACTCATGACTCTACTTCCCCCTCTTCCAAAAAAAAAAACTCCAAAGTAAAACTTAAGTAAATTTACACAGAAAACAACAACAATATAAGAAAATTAAAATTCATTAAAGTTTTATTTTAGTGTTATTTCCTCTACTCACATTGTTTATGAAACCCATAAAAATACTTGAGAAAACTATACAAAATAAAACAAAAAGTAAAGATGTATTGTTTTTGTATACTCTTCTTCAAAACTTTATGAGGAGTACGAATTACTCTGCTGCAACTAACTGGCCACACAACTCAAGAGACACTTGAAAAGCTGAACAAGAAGCTAAGAGCCAGCCAAAACCAGCCAGTCAGACATACAGTCATTTAGTTATGAACTAAACCAAAAAAAAAAAAACAAAATAAGGAAGAAGTTGTAGGAAACTTAACCTGCTGATGAGGATTGTGTGATCAAAACTTAAGCAAAACTACAACAAGTTGCATGAATGAATGACTATATATATCTATATACGAATGGTTGGCTAGTTGGTTGTAGGCAACCAACTACTCCTACAACTCACTCGAGAACAATTAAAATTAAAGTTATTTACAACAAGGAAATTTTACCTCCTTTACTCTTAAGCTCCCTCTTTTTCTCTTTGTCTTATAAACTGAAGTAAAAAACAAATACAAGAAAAGTCTAGAGCAGACCTAAAGATTAAGGTAGAGAAACAAAATAAATATTTTCTTTTTTTGAAAAAAGTTTATGTTTTATATAATAGTTATAAATTAAATAAGTGTAAAAAAAGAAAATCACAAATTGCAATTAAAACAAAAGAAAACAAAGTGCAGAAAAATAGAACAAAAGTTAAGTACGAATACAGAAAATAAAAACAGGTAAGGGAAGGAAAAAAAAACACAACAAAGTAAATCGAAATAATAGTGGAACTAACTGCAACAGCAGGGCAATGCCTTCGTTACAAAATATTTGATTAAGGCAACAATGTTCTAGAAAAAATGAAAACATTATCGAGGTTCTTAGAAGTCGTTGTTAGTCCCATTTCTTTTCATATTATCCCTACTCCTTGACCAGCCAGTATTGCCAGTATTAAAGTGCATATAGCAACTTACAACGGTTTACATAATTTGATGAAATAACTCAAAAATTAAAGTTAAAAAATAAATACTAGTAGTAATATACAACAACAAAAACTAAAATATTTTCAAAAAGAAAAACGAAAAACTATGTACCTCTAATTGTTGTAAACTATAATGAACGTCTCTGCAAAGTTGGATAAAAGAAAACAAAAAAACTCAATAATGAAAAAGAAAATATAAACTAAACAACTTTTTTGTTAAAAGTGGATGCCAAAAACGACAACAACAACAATTAAAGAAATTTAAGGACAAAAATTATTTTAAAGTACATCCTCTTCACAGAAAAAAAAAATTAATAGAACTTTCTTTTTCTTTAGAATATTTGTGGAAGTAGAAGTTTATTGAGTTTTTGAAGAGGTTTTGTTGAAATTTTATTAAATGCTTTCTACAAAATCTATGAACAACTGGAATTATAACAAAGGTATCACTCAAGTATTGTGATATAACTATGATTATAGTATTACTACATATAGTCCCATTAAAATATTGACAATAGTCTTACTATAGTCTAAACTATAATCTCACTATAGTGTAGACTATAAGCTTACTATAGTCTAGACTATAAGCTTGACTATAGTCTTACTATAGTTTTGACTATAGTCTTGACTACAGTCTTACTATAGTCTTGACTACAGTCTTACTATAGTCTTGACTACAGTCTTACTATAGTCTTGACTACAGTCTTACTATAGTCTTGACTACAGTCTTACTATAGTCTTAACTACAGTTATACTATAGTCTTGAGTATAGTCTTGAGTATAGTCTTGAGTATAGTCTTGAGTATAGTCTTATTCTAGTCTTACTATAGTCTTGACTATAGTCATACCATAGTCTTGACTTTAGTCTTACTATAATATTGATTTTAGTCTTACTATAGTCTTGATTTTAGTCTTATTATAACCTTGGCTATAGTTTTACGATAGCCTTGACTATAGTCTCACTATATTCTAGACTCCAGCCTTACTATAGTCTTTCTATAGCCTTACTATAGTCTAGACTCTAGCCTTACTATAGTCTTAGTATAGCCTTACTATAGTCTTGACTATAGTAATACAATAGTATTGACTATAGTCTTATTATATTCTTGACTACAGTCTTACTGTAGTCTTGCCTATATTCTTGACTTTAGTGAAGTCTATAGTCAACACTACAGTTAGACTATAGTAAGAATAAAGTCAAGACTACAGTAAGTAAGACTATAGTCAAGACTATAGTCCAGACTATAATCTTACTATAGTCTTGACTATAGTAATATAATAGTCTTGAATATGGTCTTATTATATTCTTGACTATAGTCTTACTGTAGTCTTGACTATATTCTTACTGTATTCTTGACTATAGTCTTACTATAGTCTAACTGTAGTCTTGACTATAGTATTCACTAAAGTCTTGACTATAGTCTTCACTAAAGTCTTGACTATAGTCTTCACTAAAGTCTTGACTATAGTCTCTTACTATAGTCTTGACTATAGTCTCTTACTATAGTCTTAACTATGGTCTCTTACTTTAGTCTTGACTATAGTCTTACTATAGTCTCTTACTATAGTCTTGACTATAGTCTCTTACTATAGTCTTGACTATAGTCTCTTACTTTAGTCTTGATTATAGTCTTACTATAGTCTTAACTATAATCTTTCTATAGTCTTGACTATAGTCATATTATAACTATTGTTCCACTTTAGTCTCGACTACTTTCTCACTATAGTCTAAACTCTAACCTCCCAACAGTTTGCTTGGTATCAACTTGACTTTTCTCTGTAACTCCTATATGTAAACCCAGACTTAATGTCATCATTTTCTAAACATGTTACACAAATTGATAAATGATTTTTCTATAGTTTATAAATGAGTTTGATTTTAAGAACTGTGAACAAATGAAAAATTTCTACACACATTCTTGCAATACTCAAAAGAAGTTTGTTGAAAAATCTCTTTGTAAAACACATTTTTTTCAAAAATATGTACTCTCTACTTGCTGCTAGGAATTTTTAAGAAATTTTCTAAAAAAAAAAAACATCAAAAGAAACAAAACTATTTTGCTATTTTTTTAAAACACTCCGGCTGGCAGATTGCAATTGCATTTAATGCTCTTTTTCTTTATATTATTTACACAAACACATGCACTCACATATGTATGAGTTCGTGAGTGAGTGAGTGAATGTATGTGTAACATTAATGAAGTTTTAACAAGCATTTTAAATGACAGCTGCCGAAGAGTTTTTTTAACAACAACAATTGACTACTGCCATCATTTCAACTGTTACTAACAAACAAACACAAAAACATGAACCCACATATAAAATATACTCTCACACCAATTTCAAACTATGCTGAAGTGAAAAACTAGAGCACAATTACAACAACTAAAACAAAATAGAAGAATAAAAGAAAAACGCATCAACAGAAAGGAGGCAGGCAACTGCATTCACTATGGAAAAGGCTATATAAATGTAAGTTTGTGTGTGTGTGTGTGTGTGTGTTAGCATGTGAGTTTGTTAGTAAATACTGTGCTGTTGTCTGTTCAGTGTGTGTTTATATAGAAGTGTCATGTGATAAATTGCCAAATGATTTAAAAGTCAGTTGTTTTTTTTTTCTTGGCTACAGATAACAAGAGATTTAGTTCAGTTTTAGCCATTTTCTCTTTGTTTTTTTAGGTTTTTATCAAGTTGCATTTTTAGTTAACATTTTTTCTCCTTTTCTTATCTTCATTGTTTTTATGTGTTGGAAAAATAAATGACTTTTCAAAAATGTCAAATTGTTTTCTTTTTTTTTTTTTTTGTGGGAAAAATTGAACATTGATTTTGTATTAATTGAAAAATATACATAAGAATTATTTATTTTAGATAACTTAATTGCTAGAGTTGATGAATTGGTTTTACTTTACAAATTGAAACTGTAGATTCTGAACTGTAGACCTGATTGACTATAGTCTTGACTACAATCTCACAATAGTCTTGAATATTGTTCCACAATAGTCTGAATCTTGATTCTGGACTATATTCTCTCTAGGGTCTTACCTTTAGTCCCATTATCTCAACTATAAGCTTATAATAGACTTGTCTATAGTCTCGACTATAATATCAATAGATTGTTGACTATATTCTCTTTATAAACTTGTCTATAGTCACACTTTATTACTGACTATTGACTCGCTATAGTCTTTACTGTAGTCTAATTATAGAATTGACTAAAATCTTTCTATAGTCTTGACTATATAGTTTAACAATATTATTGACTAAAGGCTCAATATAGTCTTGACTTTAGTCTTTAATATGGTTCTAAAATAGTCTTGAGTACAGCCACATTTGAGTCTTAATATAAGAATATATTGAGACTCTAATGATGCTGTAGTAAAGACTATTTGGAAACAATATTAAAGATTATAGTGAGACTAAAGTTAGACTTCAACCCAGACTATAGTCTAAAGTATGGTTCATAATAGCATCTAAAAATAGCAATTATCTTCTTATTAAATTCTTAAATCAAAATAGTTAATTTATTCTTTTGATTTAACTACATTTAAATAATTTTCTTCCTTAACAAACACATGTATTTAGTTATTCGCTTCGGCAAACTGCTTTTTAACAAACTCTACCTCTTCAAATACACAAAGACACCCAAACACACACACAGCACTCACACTGACTACACTTTCCCCAACAATTTGCATTGTTAACGCCCAGCCCAACTCAACAAAAGCAATTAATATTAAAACGTTCACCGACAAAATGAACAAAACAACAAAAAAAATCAAATATTAAAAGAAAAAAAGACTAAAATGGGGACATAAAAATGAAAACGAAAAAAGATGAAAGTTTACTATCGCCTGGTGCATAATAAAGATAAGAAGACTAATTAAAATAAATATACAAAAAGAACAACTAAGGCAGGAAGAAACCATAAAAAAACAGAGCAATTTAGAAGAGAAACTAGCAAAAAGTGTTACATTAATCAACAATAAGAATTTAAGATTTTTTAGTATAGAACTATTTTAACAAAAATTGATTGTAAAATTGTTATAAAATATATTATTATCTTAAATTATTTTCATAATTTAAATAAACAACTTCATATTTTTAGTTTAATAATAAAAATTCATTCATTTTAAACGTGATTCTGTTGTGGTACCTATATACGTATGAGTACTAAATAAAATGAATTATTTGCTTTATATTAATCATACGTATTGTTGTTCTTGTATTTTGGTTTTAAATTATAAACATTCGATTTATTTCATCCACATGCTTGCAAACACATACATATTAATATTTGTAATCCTTTGTAACCAAATTTTTTATATATACATATAATATTTTTAACCCCTACGTGGTTGTTGGACATACAACCATCTACGAATAATTTGTGTATATGTACAATGTACATCTAGGGTTTTTTATGTGCATTTTTATAATTGGATATTTGAGTATTTAAATTTGTATTCATTCGAAAATTATTGTTATATATTTGAGACCACATATGGATAGTTTTTGGGGTGAAAAGAAAAATTATGTAAACATTTTTAATTAAATAATAAATTTAATATTTTATATGAAATTTTTACGATTAAGGGAGAGTGATGTAGTGGATTTCAGCAGAAATTATAATTTTTGATTTCAGAGATTATGAGTATAATGTAGATTTTTACAATGATATTTTTCAAATATAAAATAAAAATAAATTTTTCCAAACGATGCATAGTGGAATAGAAAGGATAGAAATTAATTAAAAACTGAAAAATGTTATACCATTCTAGTTCAGTTCTAGTTCAGTTCTAGTTCAGTTCTAGTTCAGTTCTAGTTTAGTTCTAGTTCAGTTCTAGTTCAGTTCTAGTTCAGTTCTAGTTTAGTTCTAGTT
>NC_060953.1:48241704-48247552 GCF_022045245.1 Lucilia cuprina | reverse complement strand
AACATTTTTCTTTACAAAAATCTAGCCTGTGTATAACAGCTTTATTTCTAAAGAAAATTTTACGTATAACAGTATTTTTTACACAACATTTTGTGTATAACAGTTTTTGCTAAAGGAAATGTTGCTATAACTGTTATACGCACCTTTTTTTGTTACATATAACAGTTTTTTTATAGAAAATTATGCGTATAACACGTTCGTCTAAAAATTGTTACGCATAACAGTTTTTTTTCTAATGAATATGTTAAAATTATAACAGTTTTCTCTAAAAAATATTGTGTATAACAATTTTTGTAAAGAAAAATTTAAATTCTTTGTATAACAGTTTTTTCTAAAAAAATTTTTGATTATTTTCTACAAAAAATCTTCATTGAAAGATTCTTCTCTCTGGAAAAAAAGTTCTCTTTCATGTACCTTTACTTTCTGAGTTGTATCTTTCTTACTTAAAACCATAAACACATTTACATTGTACATACCAACTTCATGTAACAATTACAATGGACATGTTCAAGTTAAAAATGTTACAACAATGTTACAGAACACAAAATGTCCAAAATAATTATGTTGAAATTTATGTTTTTAAATATTTAATGTAGTTTAAGGTCTTTTTTTTTTGCTATAGTTGTAGTTGAATAAAAAAAATAAATAATTTAAATTTATATCCAAAACAATGTTTTCTCACATCTATACAAATTAAATAAAATAAAGCACAACATCATACACATGTGTTAAATGTTTTTGACTGATTTTTTTTTTAAGTAGGCTAGGTTGAGGGGTATATGTAAAGTATTTTTTTCTTTTTCATTTGTTTTATAAACATGATAATTGAATGTGGATGTTTGTATGTAAGAAAATTATATATTTTTTTGTTTTTCGAATTTTGTAAACACCTAAAGGCGGCCGACAATCAATTGCCAATTTCAAAACTAGGTTGCTGGAATATTATTTAGTTTTTTATTTATTTTGCACAATTTATTTAGTTGTAGTTGATTTTTTTTTTTTAATTTCAATCTTTTTCGTAATTCTTTCACTCAGCTGTTTTGTGAGTGACAGCCTTTGTATGGTGGATTCAGTAATTTCTCACTGTTATTTAAACCAAACAATTAATTTTTACTGTGTTCTGTTAACTTTTGTAAATTAATTCAATTATTGTTTGTAAATGTTCAAACTTTGAAAATTTTAATGGAATAATTTTAAATTTTAAGTTTTATAGGAAATTGCTATTATAGAAGTCTGTGCAGTTTTTCATTAAAGAATTTTGTATGTAATAAATATTTCAATACATAATATTAAGTAAAATAACTTTTCTTTGGAAAAAGTGTAGTAAAGAGCACTTTGTGTATAACAGTTTTCTGTATAAGAAATTGTGTTCAGTTGCTTCTATAAAATATTTGTGTGTAACCGATTTTTTTTCAAAATTTGCTGTATAACAGTTTTGTTTGGATTATTTTGTGCAAAACTGTTTTTTGTATAACACTTTTTCTTATAAAAAATTTATGTATGTAACCGAGCTTTTGTACAAAATCTGCTGTATAACAGTTTTGTTTGGAATATTTGTGTTCCGTATAACAGTTTTTCTTATAAAAATTACCTGTAAAAAAGGTCTTTCTTTGTTTTATGGCTTCTTTAGAAAATTTAGTATGTAACTGAGTTTTTGTACATAATCTGCTGTATGTTTGGAATATTTTGTATAAAACTGTTTTTTTTTTATAACAGTTATTCTTATACAAATTTCCTGTAAAACAGTTTTTTATAAAAAATTTCGTTCAGTTTCTTCTCTAGAAAATTTAGTATGTATAATTAATTTTTTAACAAAATCTGCTGTATAACAGTTTTGTTTTGGATTATTTTACTTACAACTATTTTTTGTATAACAGTTTATCTTATAAAATTTCCTGAAAAATAGTTCTTTCTATAAGAAATTTTGTTCACTGTAACTGTAACTGATTTTTTTTCAAAATCTGTTGTATAACAGTTTTGTTTGGAATTTTTTTTGCAAAACTGTTTTTTGTATAACAGTTTTGTTATACAAAAAACATTTTTTTTACAAAACGATTTTTTTTTACAAAATCTGCTGTATAACAGTTTTGTTTGGATTATTTTGTGTGAAACTGTTTTATGTATAACAGTTTTTCCTATAAAAATTTCCTGTAAAACAGTTTTTTCTATAAGAAATTTTTTCAGCTTTTTCTATAGAATAATTAGTCTATAAAATGGTTTTTCTATAAACAATTTGGATATTGTTTATACAAAGTAATAAACATTTTTTAAACAATAAAAAAACTTATAAAATTCATAAAAGTTTTTTGTTATTTTAAAGTTTTTTTTTATTATTTTTTTCGCAACAAATTGGAATTGTTAATTTTCGTTTTTGTTGAAGGTTTAACAACGACAACTTACAATTTTTCATTGGGGACAGGCATGCTGTAGTTGTAACAGTAGTTTAACACACACATACATATTTCATTTACATGTTTTTTGGAATTGTGTTCATTTTGGTATCAGTTTCAATTCGATTTTGTGTTTTTTTTTTCAATTTTGGTCATCTCATATTGAAGGGCATGAATTTGACAAGATTAAAAATGTCAACTGGGGTGCAATCAATATGAAAAAAATAATCATAAAAAAATGAACTGAGAATAAAGACTAAAGAAACAGCATGAGTAACGGAAACGGAACTAGTAGCAAAAAAACAATGTAACAACAATGTAAAGAAAAATTTGAATTTGATAACTCTTTTCGTAAACCCTTTTAATACATACATAACATTTCATATATGTATATGTACATAATATTACACTTGTAACTATTTCCTTATTTTGCTACTAGTTTTATTTTTCCTAACCAAAACAACAATGACAATAAAACCCATCTTCTAACAATTCATGCATCCACCCATCCATCCCTCCAAACAAACAGCCAACCTTTATCAAGTCTTAAAATTTATGTTTCCTTAAAAGCCACGTAATGTGACATGTGACCTGTCTTTCAACCAACTTGCAACTACATACTTCTACTTCATCTTGTGTTGTACAACAATTTTACTTCCACGTACAACATCTTTAGCAAAATAAACAATGTTGTATCTTTATTTCTTTCTTTGTCTGTCTGTCTGTTTGTTTATCTTTAGGATCTTGATGCACACACACGACACTATGCAACAGGGGCAAAAAAATTGCATATAATATACAGGGCATTTAAATATGTATTTCTACTTGCAGTTTAAGTAGTGTGTTAAGTCAAAGACTTCATATCTTTGCATCACCCACAGTTACATTGATAAGGAAACGTAAGAGAAGTGACATATAATACAATGGTAATGTAAAGGTATTAAAAGTTTTTTATACCCTACACCACTATAGTGGGGAGGGTATCATTCGTTTGTGCTGATGTTTGTAACATACAAACATATTGGTCAAATACCCACCTTAAAGTATACCGATCGATTCAGAATCATTTTTTGAGTCGATTAAGACATGTCCGTCCGTCCGTCCGTCCGTCTGTCCGGCTGGCTGGCTGGCTGTCCATGTAAATCTTTTGCGCAAGGTCACAAGGCCACAATTTTCAAGATAATTTGATAAAATTTGGACAAAGCATGTTTTTTGGCACAGGGACGAAGCCTATTTAAAATGGTTGAAATCGGTCCATTATTTCACCTAGCCCCCATACAACCGTACCTCCCGATTTGAACTTTTTATGCCATAATTACGTCAAATATTCTGCTATCTCTTTAAAAATTGGCACAAATAAGTTTTATATAAGTATAAATGACACTGCAGATTTTCGTAAGAATCGGCCTATATTTGACCCTAGCCCCCATACAAACCCCCCTTCAAAAAATGACTTAAACGTCTAAAATTGACTTGTAACCATTTGTATCGCAATGAAACTCAACAAAACTAACTGTTATTTGGAAATATATCCTTTTCCCAAATTAACTGAGGATCGGTCCATATTTGACCTATATAAAGCCTCATTTAGAAATTTTAGTTTTTTTATCAATAAATTGCTTAAATATTTTGGAATTATTGGTAATATTCAACATAAAACTTTCTTTATAAAAAATAAAAATTTTATAAAAAGTAAAAATTTAAAAATATACTCATGGTGTAGAGTATTATATGGTCGGCCATGCCCGACTATACTTTCCTACTTGTTTTTAATATTAAAAACTGTTATACTCAAAAGTTGTATAGTAAAAGTAAAACAGTTTCTATAAACAAAACCGATAAACAAAACATTTTCTAAAGATAATTAGTTTTATAAAAAGTTTTACTTAGAAAAACAAAACTTTTATACATATTTTTTTTAAATTTGGTCCTTCGAGCCCCAAAAAAATGCCACATTTTTAAAATTGTCTATCAATAACTCAATTTATCTCAATTTTATTACTCTAGAAACCATAAATCAGTGTAAAATCGTATAAATTGTGCATTAAAAACACAAGAAATATTTGGTCCTTCTAACCAAATAAATTATATGTCAAATAGAAATAGAAATGGTCTATTTATTAAAAAAATAAATAAAATGTCTTTTATAAATTCAAAAAAATGGGAGAAAAGTTGTGAGTTAAACAAAATAAAAAAATGGGTCTTCAAAGCAAATAAAATGCAAATCATTAAAAATTTTTTAGCTAGAAATTGATAAACACTTTAATTTTATAAAATTTAAAATGGTATATTTTCTATTGGACATTCTAGTTTAAAATAACAATAACTAATTTTGTTTAACTCAAAAATTTTTTTTTACTCCTTGATTGAAATCCTTTCAAGCTCTGGCCTGATTGTATAACAACTGAATGAAAGACATTGCAACTTTAGGTTATTTTCTTTGTAGGTAACATGGCGCATAATAAGACTGATAATATAAACTCTTGGTGACCATAGTGAACTTCCCTTAAAGAAGAGACAAAAATAACATTAGCAGTACTCAAAATTTAAAGATTAAAATTTGTAATTCAAAACAATTCATATTATGAAAAAACGGGTAGATTTTATTATCCAAAGTTTATAGACGAAAAGACCAAACAAAGTTTCGTTAATATAAATTTGTCAATGAATAGTTTAAAAACTAAATTTCTTCCATTTAAAACCCTCCTAATAACAACACATATCTTTTATAAAAGACATATCTAAGAGAAAAACATCAAAGACGCTTCACGAAACAATCAGTCAGAAACTAAAAAAGCAAAAGATATATACGATGGAAACGAAATGAAAATACCAAAAATAAAAAAAAAAAAAAACAAAGTAAAAAATTAAAAAAAAATATATTTCCTGATGCCCCCCAATTGAAACATGGAAATAAGACTATTTTCAAGAATCACTAAAAATAAAAATATGTGGAGGATAAATATGAATAAATAACAACATAATTGGCTACACATGTATTGCACTTGCAATATCAAAGAAGAATTTCACATGTTTTCATTTTTTTAAAACTTCATATTTCTTAAAGTAATTATGAGTGTTTTGGGTCTACTTGGCATTTTGAGGAAATAAAATGTGGACTCAATTAATATAATTAAAATATTTTGAAAGGTTTATATTTTTCCTATGAATCAGAAAAATTGACTATACACAGGGTTGACACATGATTAGTAAAATAAAACTAAATATATAACGAGAAATCCACTTTCCCTTCCAAGCTTCAAAATATCATGCTTTCATCTATATTCACAACTAGAATAAAACTAAAACAGAACTAGAACAGAACTAGAATAGAACTAGAATAGAACTACAATAGAACTAGAATAGAACTAGAACAGAACTAGAACAGAACTAGAACAGAACTAGAACAGAACTAGAACAGAACTAGAACAGAACTAGAACAGAACTAGAACAGAACT
>NC_060953.1:48226224-48241604 GCF_022045245.1 Lucilia cuprina | reverse complement strand
CTAACCTAGAACTGAACTAGAACTGAACTAGAACTGAACTAGAACTGAACTAGAACTGAACTAGAACTGAACTAGAACTGAACTGAACTAGAACTGAACTAGAACTGATATTTTCTGTAATATTCTCTATATTCATGTAGGGTCTACTAGAGGAATTTCTAAAAACAAATATATTCCTAACGAAATGAAAGAAATATTGCTAAAATGTAGAGAAAAACCAAAGAGTAAAAAAATGTTAACAGTTTAATAATAAATGTATTTTTTGGTTGTAGATACTTTGCAAAAAGTGTTAGAAGAATGTTTTTAACACACATACCAACAAAAATGTATGCATGATGGCTCTTGCATACTAACAGTTACTTTTAAAGCTACTTTTACAGTAAGCAACCCCTCCTCTACTAGTGCCACCGGATGGATGCTGCTACTTGCTGCTACTGTTGTAACAATGCATGGAAACAAGCACTCTGACGAACATGAATATATATTCGGTACGAATATGCAACATAATATTTTCATTTCGAGGCAATAACAGTCAACAAACTGTCGCCTTGTAGTGATTTATTGAAATGGAAGTTAGAACACAAAACACTTACTGACATTATAAACATACATAAAGAATTACATACATACAAATATGCTGGTATCAAATAGTAACCCAGCAAACATAATGTTATGTAATTCAAAATTTATTTTTGTAAAATATTTTTTTTAAGTTTTGAGAGTTTTAATTTCATTATGTTTGTTGGGTTATTATACTCTTACTGATACTTTTATATGTGCGAATATTTGTATGTTTTGTTTATAAATATGCAGAAATAGCAATGAGATTGCAACAACTTTTACTGCTTCGACTACAATCTTCAACTATGGTTATTTAAAAATATATTAAAAAAATATATATGTATAAATAAATAAAATAGAGCATAAATATGTTGTTGCTTTTATAAAGTTTTCCTATATGTTTGTTTTTATTTTAAAAATAGAACAAAAATATATAGAAAATAATAAAAATAATAGGGTAACAAAACATTAAACAAATTGTAATGTATTGTAGTCAAAACAGTGTCAGTTTTACAAAAACTAATTAAGTAATAACTATGTTGAATTATTGCTTTGAAATGACGAATGGAAAATTTTTTTCTTTTTTTTTGACCCCAAGGATTACAAGGATTAATTTCTATTACAATTGTTCAGGCTTTTTTAATCATAAATACTCTCTCTTTATTTCTCACCTAATAAAAGTTTTATGAATTACTTCTAATAATAAACAATTTGACCTTTGACCCTTAAATTTAACAAATTTCGCTTTTAATATTTTGGTCATGGTCTGGATATTAAAATCCAAATTCTTGAATTTTTTATTAAAATTGTTTATAAATTTCAAATAAGTTTCCAAATATAAGATGATTAACCTTATCAAGTTGGTTACTTCCAAATTATAATATCATGAGTTCCATTCTGATCTAAAGAGAAATTTCAATAAGGAAATATGAATCAAAATTTCTAATACTAAAAAAACAAGTCTTGGGTGAAACTGTACCTTTTAAAGTGAAAATATATATAAATATTTATTTTAAACATTCGTATTAGACCAGCTTAACAAAAAGTAGTTTATTCTAATGCAAAAAAATGGATTTTGTAGCAAAATTCTAAATTTTTAGTGAACATTTTCTTTAATTGTGAATTTATTTCTTAAGTTTCGACTTTTCTTATTGCAATTTTGAATTTTTAAAGAAATTTAAAATTTTTATGAAATATCCGATTTGATTTTGAATTAATGTGAATTTTTAAGAAAATTTAAATTTTAAGTGAAATTTATGAAAGAAATCACGAATTTGTGTTGAAATTTAAATTTTTAAGAGCAATTTACCTTTCTAGTGAAATTTCTAATAAAATTTGCAATTTTCATAAAAATATTAATTTTTTTAGAAATTCTCAATTTTTAGCGATATTTGAAATTTTTCAAGGAATACTTAGTGGAATTAAATTTTCTTGATTAATTTGTAATGAAATTTAAAATTTTTATTCTTTAGTGATTTTTTTTTTTGTTAATTTTTAGTGAAATTTTAATAATGAAGTGAAATTTGAAAATTGTAGTGAAATTTGGAAATTGTAGTGAAATTTGGCTTTTCCAGCGGAAATTTGTATCTGTATTTAGATATTCTGTTAATCTAAATATAAAAATCTTAATTAAAATTTTAAATAAAATGACATTTTTTAGTGAAATAAGAAATTTTGATTTTATAGTAAAATTTCGACTTTGATTTCAAATTTTAAGTGAAATTATAAAATTTTTGAATTTGAAATTTTGTTTAAATTTTAATTTTCAAAAGAAATTTAAACTCGAATTTCTCGTCAAATTTTTAATAAAATTTAAATTTTATAGTTAAATTTCGAGAAATTATAAATTTCTAATAAAATCTTAAATTTCTTGCGAAATTTTGAATTTTTTATGAAATTTCAAATTTCTTGTGAAATTTTGAATTTTTTGTGAAATTTTGAATTTCTTGTGAAATTTTGAATTTTTTATAAAATTTCATATTTCTTGTGAAATTTCGAATTTCTTGTGAAATTTTGAATTTATAGTGAAATTAAAATTCTAAAGAAATTTTAATTTTCCGGAGAAATTTTGAATTTCTAGTGAAATATTATTAAAATTTAGGATTTCTAGTTGAATTTATATTTTTTAAAACAATTTCGAATTTTAGGAACATTTTTGTAAAATTTCGATTAATATTTTTAATCAAATATCGTTTAAAAAAAGTTTAAATTATTATTTTTTTTTTTTATTTAAATTTTTAGAGAAGTTTTGGTGATTTTTTATTTTACAATGAATTTCAAATATTTAGTTAAGTTTAGATTTCTAGCGAATTATGAATTTATTTTTATAATTGTATAATTTTCCTAAAAAATGCTTGATATTCTTAAAAAATTTCAAATTTTTGAGTAAAATTTCGATGTTTAAGAAAAATTTTTAATTTTTATGAAATTTAAATTTTTCTAGTGAAATGTTGAATTTTAAAATTCTTGTAAAATTATTAACTGTTTTATCTTAGCACTGTATTACCAACCTCAAATAAATAGGCATGAAAATAAAAAAGAACAACAAATAAATACATTATTTCTAGAACAAGCCGCATGCAGACATTTCGCACATAACATACACATAAACAAATATTTAGTTGTATTAGCAGCAAAAAAATAATATTGACTGTTGTACCTATGCACTGGTAATACACTGTATTACCACCTTCAGACATATGTAAGTTTTATTAACCAAATATTGTTGCTTTATAACGTTGTTTTTGTTTTTAGCTATAATTTCTAATTTGTTGAGGAAATTTTAAGAAATTTAAAATTTTCTTCAGTGGAAAACATCTTGAAAGCATTATAGGTTTAAAGAAGATTTGGATCCTGAAAATATCTGGGATCCTTAGAAAATTAATTTAAAACAGACACACAGACGGACAGACAGACTAACGGCATAGCTAAATATAAGGATCGAAAAATTATATTGTGAAAATTACAAACATATCTAGAAATAACAATTTTGTAATACAACAGATTTTGTTGGTAAACCTTTTTTTTGAGCCCATCTAATTGTATGCACAAAATTGACATAAATTACAATGTAATTTTCAAATAAAGATATAAAACATTTCTCTTTATATTCTGCATTTTTTAAATACATTTTAATTTATTAAAAACTTAAACGAGAAAAAGAATAAAATTTATTATATAAAACTTTTATCACAAATAACTTATCCTACGCTTTTAATAAAAATAGTGCAACTTTAAATACAAATTAATTTGCATATAAAATCACTATAATATTTAATACTACTATGAAAATCATTAAGTTCTCAATTAAAATTATAAATATTGATTTTATAAAAACAAATGCTAAAAAAAAGGAATTTTTTAATCTTTTTTTTTTTCAAAAACCACTTGAAAATTTCACAATTACAGTTTCCTCATTAGTGCCATAGTATGTAGTGGCAAATAAGCGAGTAATTGGGAATAAAAACCTCAAACATAAATCTCATAAAAGCCAACACATTAGTACACATGCAAACGAATATTATTTTTATTCATTCATAATCTTTTAAAGGTATTTGCAAAAAAAAAGATACAGGAAAAAAATAGTAATACATAATGGTTAATTGAAATTATAAGCCAAGTTAAGCATTAATTTCCATGTATTTATTCACACAGCATTTTTGACATAGCTGTTGCTATTGCTGCTGCTGTTGCTGCACCAGCTGATTATGAGTTTGCTGCTGTTTTTTATTTTTTATTTTTATTATTTGTTAAAAAAAACACAGAGATGTATTTAATAACCGCCGTCGTATTGTATGTCAACTTTGTAATACATGCGTTAACATTTACTCTTACATATAAATATTATGTATTATCAGCAGAAATAAAAACCTACCAGCTCTTGATACGTTTTCCTTGTTTTATTTTATTTTTTTTTATAAAATTAAAACAGAAGTATAAAAGAATTAATAGATTTTCTAGCGAATAAGACATTTTTTTTTCAATAATCTAACTAAACTTGTATTATCTATTATCTGATCTACACTCTTTGAAATTCCAAACAAAATCTTAAATTCATAAAATTTCTGTTAGTGTCTTAAAGTACTTTAAATATCTGTTTTGCAAAATCCTCATACGCAAAAAATTTTACTTGGTTAAAGCCAACATGTGTAAAATGCATTTATGTTGATATTTATGTTTTTAAATAAATACAAACATGTTAATATTAAGTAGTTTGTGTGAAAGTCGTTGCAATCGTGTGTGTGCATGTCATCAAAGTGTAAAATTAATAATTTGCCTTGTATCGTAATTCATACGTGAAAACAACATAGTTGTAGTTCAGTTCTAGTTCAGTTCTAGTTCTAGTTCAGTTCTAGTTCAGTTCTAGTTCTAGTTCAGTTCTAGTTCAGTTCTAGTTCAGTTCTAGTTCAGTTCTAGTTCAGTTCTAGTTCAGTTCTAGTTCAGTTCTAGTTCAGTTCTAGTTCAGTTCTAGTTCAGTTCTAGTTCAGTTCTAGTTCAGTTCTAGTTCAGTTCTAGTTCAGTTCTAGTTCAGTTCTAGTTCAGTTCTAGTTCAGTTCTAGTTCAGTTCTAGTTCAGTTCTAGTTCAGTTCTAGTTCAGTTCTAGTTCAGTTCTAGTTCAGTTCTAGTTCAGTTCTAGTTCAGTTCTAGTTCAGTTCTAGTTCAGTTCTAGTTCAGTTCTAGTTCAGTTCTAGTTCAGTTCTAGTTCAGTTCTAGTTCAGTTCTAGTTCAGTTCTAGTTCAGTTCTAGTTCAGTTCTAGTTCAGTTCTAGTTCAGTTCTAGTTCAGTTCTAGTTCAGTTCTAGTTCAGTTCTAGTTCAGTTCTAGTTCAGTTCTAGTTCAGTTCTAGTTCAGTTCTAGTTCAGTTCTAGTTCAGTTCTAGTTCAGTTCTAGTTCAGTTCTAGTTCAGTTCTAGTTCAGTTCTAGTTCAGTTCTAGTTCAGTTCTAGTTCAGTTCTAGTTCAGTTCTAGTTCAGTTCTAGTTCAGTTCTAGTTCAGTTCTAGTTCAGTTCTAGTTCAGTTCTAGTTCAGTTCTAGTTCAGTTCTAGTTCAGTTCTAGTTCAGTTCTAGTTCAGTTCTAGTTCAGTTCTAGTTCAGTTCTAGTTCAGTTCTAGTTCAGTTCTAGTTCAGTTCTAGTTCAGTTCTAGTTCAGTTCTAGTTCAGTTCTAGTTCAGTTCTAGTTCAGTTCTAGTTCAGTTCTAGTTCAGTTCTAGTTCAGTTCTAGTTCAGTTCTAGTTCTGTTCTAGTTCAGTTCTAGTTCAGTTCTAGTTCAGTTCTAGTTCAGTTCTAGTTCAGTTCTAGTTCAGTTCTAGTTCAGTTCTAGTTCAGTTCTAGTTCAGTTCTAGTTCAGTTCTAGTTCAGTTCTAGTTCAGTTTCTAGTTCAGTTCTAGTTCAGTTCTAGTTCAGTTCTAGTTCAGTTCTAGTTCAGTTCTAGTTCAGTTCTAGTTCAGTTCTAGTTCAGTTCTAGTTCAGTTCTAGTTCAGTTCTAGTTCAGTTCTAGTTCAGTTCTAGTTCAGTTCTAGTTCAGTTCTAGTTCAGTTCTAGTTCAGTTCTAGTTCAGTTCTAGTTCAGTTCTAGTTCAGTTCTAGTTCAGTTCTAGTTCAGTTCTAGTTCAGTTCTAGTTCAGTTCTAGTTCAGTTCTAGTTCAGTTCTAGTTCAAGTTCAGTTCTAGTTCAGTTCTAGTTCAGTTCTAGTTCAGTTCTAGTTCAGTTCTAGTTCAGTTCTAGTTCAGTTCTAGTTCAGTTCTAGTTCAGTTCTAGTTCAGTTCTAGTTCAGTTCTAGTTCAGTTCTAGTTCAGTTCTAGTTCAGTTCTAGTTCAGTTCTAGTTCAGTTCTAGTTCAGTTCTAGTTCAGTTCTAGTTCAGTTCTAGTTCAGTTCTAGTTCTGTTCTAGTTCAGTTCTAGTTCAGTTCTAGTTCAGTTCTAGTTCAGTTCTAGTTCAGTTCTAGTTCAGTTCTAGTTCAGTTCTAGTTCAGTTCTAGTTCAGTTCTAGTTCAGTTCTAGTTCAGTTCTAGTTCAGTTCTAGTTCAGTTCTAGTTCAGTTCTAGTTCAGTTCTAGTTCAGTTCTAGTTCAGTTCTAGTTCAGTTCTAGTTCAGTTCTAGTTCAGTTCTAGTTCAGTTCTAGTTCAGTTCTAGTTCAGTTCTAGTTCAGTTCTAGTTCAGTTCTAGTTCAGTTCTAGTTCAGTTCTAGTTCAGTTTCTAGTTCAGTTCTAGTTCAGTTCTAGTTCAGTTCTAGTTCAGTTCTAGTTCAGTTCTAGTTCAGTTCTAGTTCAGTTCTAGTTCTGTTCTAGTTCAGTTCTAGTTCAGTTCTAGTTCAGTTCTAGTTCAGTTCTAGTTCAGTTCTAGTTCAGTTCTAGTTCAGTTCTAGTTCAGTTCTAGTTCAGTTATAGTTCAGTTCTAGTTCAGTTCTAGTTCAGTTCTAGTTCAGTTCTAGTTCAGTTCTAGTTCAGTTCTAGTTCAGTTCTAGTTCAGTTCTAGTTCAGTTCTAGTTCAGTTCTAGTTCAGTTCTAGTTTAGTTCTAATTCAGTTCTAGTTCAGTTCTAGTTCAGTTCTAGTTCAGTTCTAGTTCAGTTCTAGTTCAGTTCTAGTTCAGTTCTAGTTCAGTTCTAGTTCAGTTCTAGTTCAGTTCTAGTTCAGTTCTAGTTCAGTTCTAGTTCAGTTCTAGTTCAGTTCTAGTTCAGTTCTAGTTCAGTTCTAGTTCAGTTCTAGTTCAGTTCTAGTTCAGTTCTAGTTCAGTTCTAGTTCAGTTCTAGTTCAGTTCTAGTTCAGTTCTAGTTCAGTTCTAGTTCAGTTCTAGTTCAGTTCTAGTTCTAGTTCAGTTCTAGTTCAGTTCTAGTTCAGTTCTAGTTCAGTTCTAGTTCAGTTCTAGTTCAGTTCTAGTTCAGTTCTAGTTCAGTTCTAGTTCAGTTCTAGTTCTAGTTCAGTTCTAGTTCAGTTCTAGTTCAGTTCTAGTTCAGTTCTAGTTCAGTTCTAGTTCAGTTCCAGTTCAGTTCTAGTTCAGTTCTAGTTCAGTTCTAGTTCAGTTCTAGTTCAGTTCTAGTTCAGTCTAGTTCAGTTTTTCAGTTCTAGTTCAGTTCTAGTTCAGTTCTAGTTCAGTTCTAGTTCAGTTCTAGTTCAGTTCTAGTTCAGTTCTAGTTCAGTTCTAGTTCAGTTCTAGTTCAGTTCTAGTTCAGTTCTAGTTCAGTTCTAGTTCAGTTGTAGTTCAGTTGTAGTTCAGTTGTAGTTCAGTTCTAGTTCAATTGTAGTTCAGTTCTAGTTCAGTTCTAGTTCAGTTCTAGTTCAGTTCTAGTTCAGTTCTAGTTCAGTTCTAGTTCAGTTCTAGTTCAGTTCTAGTTCAATTCTAGTTCAGTTCTAGTTCAGTTCTAGTTCAGTTCTAGTTCAGTTCTAGTTCAGTTCTAGTTCAGTTCTAGTTCAGTTCTAGTTCAGTTCTAGTTCAGTTCTAGTTCAGTTCTAGTTCAGTTCTAGTTCAGTTCTAGTTCAGTTCTAGTTCAGTTCTAGTTCAGTTCTAGTTCAGTTCTAGTTCAGTTCTAGTTCAGTTCTAGTTCAGTTCTAGTTCAGTTCTAGTTCAGTTCTAGTTCAGTTCTAGTTCAGTTCTAGTTCAGTTCTAGTTCAGTTCTAGTTCAGTTCTAGTTCAGTTCTAGTTCAGTTCTAGTTCAGTTCTAGTTCAGTTCTAGTTCAGTTCTAGTTCAGTTTAGTTTCAGTTCTAGTTCAGTTCTAGTTCAGTTCTAGTTCAGTTCTAGTTCAGTTCTAGTTCAGTTCTAGTTCAGTTCTAGTTCAGTTCTAGTTCAGTTCTAGTTCAGTTCTAGTTCAGTTCTAGTTCAGTTCTAGTTCAGTTCTAGTTCAGTTCTAGTTCAGTTCTAGTTCAGTTCTAGTTCAGTTCTAGTTCAGTTCTAGTTCAGTTCTAGTTCAGTTCTAGTTCAGTTCTAGTTCAGTTCTAGTTCAGTTCTAGTTCAGTTCTAGTTCAGTTCTAGTTCAGTTCTAGTTCAGTTCTAGTTCAGTTCTAGTTCAGTTCTAGTTCAGTTCTAGTTCAGTTCTAGTTCAGTTCTAGTTCAGTTCTAGTTCAGTTCTAGTTCAGTTCTAGTTCAGTTCTAGTTCAGTTCTAGTTCAGTTCTAGTTCAGTTCTAGTTCAGTTCTAGTTCAGTTCTAGTTCAGTTCTAGTTCAGTTCTAGTTCAGTTCTAGTTCAGTTCTAGTTCAGTTCTAGTTCAGTTCTAGTTCAGTTCTAGTTCAGTTCTAGTTCAGTTCTAGTTCAGTTCTAGTTCAGTTCTAGTTCAGTTCTAGTTCAGTTCTAGTTCAGTTCTAGTTCAGTTCTAGTTCAGTTCTAGTTCAGTTCTAGTTCAGTTCTAGTTCAGTTCTAGTTCAGTTCTAGTTCAGTTCTAGTTCAGTTCTAGTTCAGTTCTAGTTCAGTTCTAGTTCAGTTCTAGTTCAGTTCTAGTTCAGTTCTAGTTCAGTTCTAGTTCAGTTCTAGTTCAGTTCTAGTTCAGTTCTAGTTCAGTTCTAGTTCAGTTCTAGTTCAGTTCTAGTTCAGTTCTAGTTCAGTTCTAGTTCAGTTCTAGTTCAGTTCTAGTTCAGTTCTAGTTCAGTTCTAGTTCAGTTCTAGTTCAGTTCTAGTTCAGTTCTAGTTCAGTTCCAGTTCAGTTCTAGTTCAAAATCATATAAGAGACACCTGATATAGTGATTAAAACTTCTTAACCCCTTTTTTATTTTATTTTTTCCCCTGCACCGGCTGGCGTTTACCCCTTAATAAACATACATACACACTATTTTTTAATTTAATTATTGTTGTGTAATACTTTAACATACAGCCTGCCTTTAGTGGTTTTGTTTATTCGTGTATTTTCTTTTTTTGCCCGTTTTTTAGCGTTTTAATTGGAATATTGAATTTTATTTATAATAGCTCGTTTTTCACACACAATTTACGTGGCATTAAATACAAGCCATGCCACAGCAACACATCTATCGCATATACATAGCTACACATTTAGTGCATTTACATTTATTGCATGTGTGTATTTGTGTGGATAAATATTTCGATCAATCATATTAATACTTCCCCCTTATAGAAGAGTAAAACTTCCTATATACCTACATGTGTATATGTATGGTAAGTTAGTTAGTATATTGTTTGTGACCCCAATAGGAAATGAAAATAGTTTGTAAAGTACTTCAAAATGGGGAAAAAGAAATAAAATACTATTTTTGTTGAAATACTTTTATTGAAGGGACCGTAATAAGGCCAATTACATAAAAATAATTTGGCACAATAGTTTTTTTTCAAAAAAAAGTAGGTAGAGGAGTTTTTTCATTGGATGTAGAGATATTAAATAATAATAGATTCCAAAAAAGAAATGCGTTATAGAACAGAATTAGTCCTTTTGGTTCAGAACTAATACCTGAACTGATAACCTTAATTGGTTCGAATTCTTATTTTATATGAAAGACCGATTGTTATCAGTAAATGTTAACATTGACTAATTATATTCAAATACCCATCTTTAAAGTAATATATACAGCACTATCTATTAATCGTGTCCATCCTCCTCATTATTCAAAATTCTTATGTACATATGTATGTATAACCAGCATTTACAACATATTTATTTATAAATGTTTTCCTCTTTTCTCTCCCTACATCTGTATAGGCAAAACTAATAACATTTCTTCCTGGAGGCCATTGTCTAATTAATAGGAAATCTTAAGGTATGTTATAAATTGTGTTTTAAGTCTATTAATTAAGAAATCCATCCCAAAAACTAAGAAAGTTTTTTGCAAGTACTTAAATAGTGTGATAACTAATGATTAATTTAGACATTTGAGTATAATTTAAAATGGTATCGTCATTAAAATGTAAGTTTTTAATAAATATTAATGTTGAAAGTAGTAGAGAAAAAGGGTTTTATGAAAATATAGCACAACAAGACCAATAACAAATATAAACTTTTAAGGTTATTAACTAGAGGTTAAGATAGATAACAAACAAGAGATTCGAATAAGGAAACTTTTATAATGCTTACGTCTACCTCTAGTTCTGTTCTAGTTCTGCACTAGTTCTGTTTTAGTTCTGTACTAGTTCTGTTCTAGTTCTGTTCTGTTCTAGTTCTGTTCTAGTTCTGTTCTAGTTCTGTTCTAGTTCTGTTCTAGTTCTGTTCTAGTTCTGTTCTAGTTCTGTTCTAGTTCTGTTCTAGTTCTGTTCTAGTTCTGTTCTAGTTCTGTTCTAGTTCTGTTCTAGTTCTGTTCTAGTTCTGTTCTAGTTCTGTTCTAGTTCTGTTCTAGTTCTGTTCTAGTTCTGTTCTAGTTCTGTTCTAGTTCTGTTCTAGTTCTGTTCTAGTTCTGTTCTAGTTCTGTTCTAGTTCTGTTCTAGTTCTGTTCTAGTTCTGTTCTAGTTCTGTTCTAGTTCTGTTCTAGTTCTGTTCTAGTTCTGTTCTAGTTCTGTTCTAGTTCTGTTCTAGTTCTGTTCTAGTTCTGTTCTAGTTCTGTTCTAGTTCTGCTCTAGTTCTGTTCTAGTTCTGTTCTAGTTCTGTTCTAGTTCTGTTCTAGTTCTGTTCTAGTTCTGTTCTAGTTCTGTTCTAGTTCTGTTCTAGTTCTGTTCTAGTTCTGTTCTAGTTCTGTTCTAGTTCTGTTCTAGTTCTGTTCTGTTCTAGTTCTGTTCTAGTTCTGTTCTAGTTCTGTTCTAGTTCTGTTCTAGTTCTGTTCTAGTTCTGTTCTAGTTCTGTTCCAGTTCTGTTCTAGTTCTGTTCTAGTTCTGTTCTAGTTCTGTTCTAGTTCTGTTCTAGTTCTGTTCTAGTTCTGTTCTAGTTCTGTTCTAGTTCTGTTCTAGTTCTGTTCTAGTTCTGTTCTAGTTCTGTTCTAGTTCTGTTCTAGTTCTGTTCTAGTTCTCTTCTAGTTCTGTTCTAGTTCTGTTCTAGTTCTGTTCTAGTTCTGTTCTAGTTCTGTTCTAGTTCTAGTTCTGTTCTAGTTCTGTTCTAGTTCTGTTCTAGTTCTGTTCTAGTTCTGTTCTAGTTCTAGTTCTGTTCTAGTTCTGTTCTAGTTCTGTTCTAGTTCTGTTCTAGTTCTGTTCTAGTTCTGTTCTAGTTCTGTTCTAGTTCTGTTCTAGTTCTGTTCTAGTTCTGTTCTAGTTCTGTTCTAGTTCTGTTCTAGTTCTGTTCTAGTTCTATTCTAGTTCTATTCTAGTTCTGTTCTAGTTCTGTTCTAGTTCTGTTCTAGTTCTGTTCTAGTTCTGTTCTAGTTCTGTTCTAGTTCTAGTTCTGTTCTAGTTCTGTTCTAGTTCTGTTCTAGTTCTGTTCTAGTTCTGTTCTAGTTCTGTTCTAGTTCTGTTCTAGTTCTGTTCTAGTGCTGTTCTAGTTCTGTTCTAGTTCTGTTCTAGTTCTGTTCTAGTTCTGTTCTAGTTCTAGTTCTGTTCTAGTCCTGTTCTAGTTCTGTTCTAGTTCTGTTCTAGTTCTGTTCTAGTTCTGTTCTAGTTCTGTTCTAGTTCTGTTCTAGTTCTAGTTCTGTTCTAGTTGTTCTAGTTCTGTTCTAGTTCTGTTCTAGTTCTGTTCTAGTTCTGTTCTAGTTCTGTTCTAGTTCTGTTCTAGTTCTGTTCTAGTTCTGTTCTAGTTCTGTTCTAGTTCTGTTCTAGTTCTGTTCTAGTTCTGTTCTAGTTCTTTTCTAGTTCTGTTCTAGTTCTGTTCTAGTTCTGTTCTAGTTCTGTTCTAGTTCTGTTCTAGTTCTGTTCTAGTTCTGTTCTAGTTCTGTTCTAGTTCTGTTCTAGTTCTGTTCTAGTTCTGTTCTAGTTCTGTTCTAGTTCTGTTCTAGTTCTGTTCTAGTTCTGTTCTAGTTCTGTTCTAGTTCTGTTCTAGTTCAGTTCTAGTTCTGTTCTAGTTCTGTTCTAGTTCTGTTCTAGTTCAGTTCTAGTTCTGTTCTAGTTCTTTTTTAAGTTCATTAATTCGTTACAAAATAAATTACACTTAAAGAAACATTTATATTTAATTTAGTTTTAAACGATTAAAATTTTCTTTTTGAAAAATTTGTTTAAAACTTCCAAATAGATCTATATGATATAAAGTTGTCAAACTAGAAATGATTCCAATGATTAAAGAATATCCAAATTATGTAATGGGAAAATGCAACAAAAGAACATTTCAAAACAATATATAAAAATTTTCCAACTATTTTCCAAATTTACGAGATAATGTGAGAGGGACCCTACCCAGTTGGCCAGATCGTTATTGACGACGTCTGCATCGATGATGTCTGCAGGAATTTTCCAAATTTGTCCTGTATAAAATGCAATTTAAGACAACTTTAATAACAAAGTCCTCCAATTTGCCGTGTTTTGAGCTTAATAGTAGACAGCATAATGACAATTTTTTTAAATTATCGTGAATAAGATATTATTGAGGACAGTATGAGCGATATTTTTTTATATATAAATTCTATTAATTTTTCTATATATACATACATATGTATGTGTATTTATATTGAAATCAATAAAAAATATATAAAACTCTTAATATATATTAATTTTTACAAAAAGAAATTATTTGGTGAAAATGTAAGTATTTTGTCGCCCAAATTGTCGTCGATGATCATGTTATTGTTGTTTCCACTATACTGTCACCGATGATACTATGGAAGGATACTGTTGCTAATCAGTCGTCAATGACAAGGTAGCAAAAAATTCGTTTATATATTCGTCGATGACAAGTTTACCACATTGTTACTTATCTGTTCGTCAACGACAATATGCAGGTAATGTCGCTCATATTGTCGGACACGACAAAAGTGCCCTTTGTTCGAAAAAGTCGTCAGTGATTTGCTCCGGCTGTCGCCAACAAGTCATTTATGATTTAACACTGTCCTGTACGCAACATCGATGATGTCTTGAAGACATGGCCAACAGGGTACTAATAATCATACTTCAAATTCACATGTATGCATGTTAAAAGTTTCTCTCTACATTTACAAACATTTATACATTCATATGTGTAGGTATGTATATTATTTTATTAACAGGCTTTAGTATTTGTCTGTATGTAGTCTTTTATTAGAAGGGTCGGCAATTTTACTAAATTAACTAACATTTGTCTTACTTAAGACATTTAACAACAAAAATTTCTTGTTAAATAGTTTCTTCTTCTTGTATATAGTTATTAATACATGGTTGGTGAAAATAACCACAACATTATTTAGAAATTTAGTCAATATGACACAAAAACACACCCACTCACTCATTTTCACATTGAATTTCTAAAGATAAAATTAAGCAAAAATTTATGTTTGAATATATTTGTACAAACAAATATATACAGAGTAAATATTCTCTTAAATGGAAGAAACATGTAAGATTATATAATTAATATTAATAGATGTAAAACAGTTGATATTTTGTGTTAATAAAGAGAATGTTGGAAATTATTTATTAAGTCCATATAGTTGTATGTGCAGATAATTTAACTGGAAATATTTTATTAATATTAAAGAACTTTATGATAAGGTGAACAAGGATGAGGTATATTACATATGATGGGAAAAAATTTTTTAGGTCGCTATAGGGAATTTTATGAGCTTCTTTTCAAGGATTATGTTTGCGAAAAATACTTTTTATAGAAAACAGTATTTAGTTTTCTATAGAAATTTTTGTATAACAGTTTTATAAATAAAAAAATTGTGTATAAGAGAACTTTCTATAAAACATTGTGTATTTTCCTTATAAAATTATCTGTAAAAGTTATATTTGTAGAAAATACGGTGTTTTCTATAAAAAATTAGTGGTTTTTTATAGCAGTATTGATATTGTGTATAACAGTTTTCTCTATGAAAAATTTTTCTGTATAACAGTACTTTTTTCGCAAAAGGCGTGTTTAAGATCTTTAGAATAGATAATGTTGTGTGTAAGAGTTTTCTCTGCAAAAAATTTGGTGTATAACAATTACCTTCATAGAAAATTTAACGTGTAACAGTTTTTTTTTAAAACAGATTTGACAAAATGAAGTTTTCTCTTGAGTAACTATTGTGTGTAAAAAGTTTCTCTATAGAAAATTTTACGTATAACAGTTTTGTTTCTGGAAAGTTATGTATATATTTTTTTGTCTAATTGAAATTTTGAGTATAACAATTTTTTTTGTAAAGAACGTTTTACATGTTATAGTTTTTTTTTTTAAAGAAAGTAATGTATTACAGTTTTTTCTAAATAAAATTTTTGTATAACAGTTTCCAAAGAAACTGTGTGTGTATAACAAAACTATATAAAAATGCTATCTATAGAAAAAGTTGTATATAACAGTTTTCTTTTTATTTGTTTCTCTGTAGGAAAAATAGCGTATAACAGCTTTCTTTATAAAATTGTTTAAGTATAAAAGCTTCAATTTAAAAAATGTTAAAAAAGAATTTCGTATAACAGTTTTCTTTATAGAAAATGTTAAGTATAAATGTTATCTGTTAATTTTTTTAAGAAAAATTTTCTTATAACATTTTTTTTACAAAAATCTGGCTTAAACCCATAAACATATAGCAAAAGTTGGGTATAACAGTTTTCTTTATAGAATTGGTTTCTCTATTGAACAAAAATTTTGCGTGTAACAGTTTTCTCTATAAAAATGTTTAAGTATAAAAGTTTCAATTTAAAACAGTTATGTTTAGAAATTATTATACATAGAAATTTTTTTCTAAGAAAAACAGTTTTTTTCTATAGAAAATGTTGCGTATAAAGTTCTCTCTTAATTTGTTTCTAAAGAAATTTTTTGTATAACATTTTTCTTTACAAAAATCTAGCCTGTGTATAACAGCTTTATTTCTAAAGAAAATTTTACGTATAACAGTATTTTTTACACAACATTTTGTGTATAACAGTT
>NC_060953.1:48224500-48226124 GCF_022045245.1 Lucilia cuprina | reverse complement strand
CTAGTTCAGTTCTAGTTCAGTTCTAGTTCAGTTCTAGTTCAGTTCTAGTTCAGTTCTAGTTCAGTTCTAGTTCAGTTCTAGTTCAGTTCCAGTTCAGTTCTAGTTCAAAATCATATAAGAGACACCTGATATAGTGATTAAAACTTCTTAACCCCTTTTTTATTTTATTTTTTCCCCTGCACCGGCTGGCGTTTACCCCTTAATAAACATACATACACACTATTTTTTAATTTAATTATTGTTGTGTAATACTTTAACATACAGCCTGCCTTTAGTGGTTTTGTTTATTCGTGTATTTTCTTTTTTTGCCCGTTTTTTAGCGTTTTAATTGGAATATTGAATTTTATTTATAATAGCTCGTTTTTCACACACAATTTACGTGGCATTAAATACAAGCCATGCCACAGCAACACATCTATCGCATATACATAGCTACACATTTAGTGCATTTACATTTATTGCATGTGTGTATTTGTGTGGATAAATATTTCGATCAATCATATTAATACTTCCCCCTTATAGAAGAGTAAAACTTCCTATATACCTACATGTGTATATGTATGGTAAGTTAGTTAGTATATTGTTTGTGACCCCAATAGGAAATGAAAATAGTTTGTAAAGTACTTCAAAATGGGGAAAAAGAAATAAAATACTATTTTTGTTGAAATACTTTTATTGAAGGGACCGTAATAAGGCCAATTACATAAAAATAATTTGGCACAATAGTTTTTTTTCAAAAAAAAAGTAGGTAGAGGAGTTTTTTCATTGGATGTAGAGATATTAAATAATAATAGATTCCAAAAAAGAAATGCGTTATAGAACAGAATTAGTCCTTTTGGTTCAGAACTAATACCTGAACTGATAACCTTAATTGGTTCGAATTCTTATTTTATATGAAAGACCGATTGTTATCAGTAAATGTTAACATTGACTAATTATATTCAAATACCCATCTTTAAAGTAATATATACAGCACTATCTATTAATCGTGTCCATCCTCCTCATTATTCAAAATTCTTATGTACATATGTATGTATAACCAGCATTTACAACATATTTATTTATAAATGTTTTCCTCTTTTCTCTCCCTACATCTGTATAGGCAAAACTAATAACATTTCTTCCTGGAGGCCATTGTCTAATTAATAGGAAATCTTAAGGTATGTTATAAATTGTGTTTTAAGTCTATTAATTAAGAAATCCATCCCAAAAACTAAGAAAGTTTTTTGCAAGTACTTAAATAGTGTGATAACTAATGATTAATTTAGACATTTGAGTATAATTTAAAATGGTATCGTCATTAAAATGTAAGTTTTTAATAAATATTAATGTTGAAAGTAGTAGAGAAAAAGGGTTTTATGAAAATATAGCACAACAAGACCAATAACAAATATAAACTTTTAAGGTTATTAACTAGAGGTTAAGATAGATAACAAACAAGAGATTCGAATAAGGAAACTTTTATAATGCTTACGTCTACCTCTAGTTCTGTTCTAGTTCTGCACTAGTTCTGTTTTAGTTCTGTACTAGTTCTGTTCTAGTTCTGTTCTGTTCTAGTTCTGTTCTAGTTCTGTTCTAGTTCTGTTCTAGTTCTGTTCTAGTTCTGTTCTAGTTCTGTTCTAGT
>NC_060953.1:48215941-48224400 GCF_022045245.1 Lucilia cuprina | reverse complement strand
GTTCTAGTTCAGTTCTAGTTCTGTTCTAGTTCTGTTCTAGTTCTGTTCTGTTCTGTTCTGTTCTGTTCTAGTTCTGTTCTAGTTCTGTTCTAGTTCTGTTCTAGTTCGGTTCTAGTGCTGTTCTAGTTCTGTTCTAGTTCTGTTCTAGTTCTGTTCTAGTTCTGTTCTAGTTCTGTTCTAGTTCTTTAATAGTTCTGTTCTAGTTCTGTTCTTTCCATTCCTAAGTTTTATTATTGCTTTTTTCTCTTTTAATTGTCTTTGATTTCTGTGTAATACTCCTTGGAAAACAGCAATTCTAGAAATTCCAATTCATTGCAATATTCTAACTTGTTATTTTAAACAATTATTTAAGAATTTTTCATTCTACTTAAAGACAATATAATGTCCATAGTTCTATTGTGGTATCTTATTGCAAAACTTAATTTAAAAAATATACAAACAAAATGCATTTTTAAATATTTTCCTTATCGTACCACAATTGCTTGTGGTCTGCAAAATTTATTTATTACATTTTCAAAAACTGCAACAACAACAGAAACTTAACTTTGTTAAATAGAAAAAAATCTACAAAAAATTGCATCATATCATCATTTTCGTATAAAACGCAATGATGCAGCAAACACATTTACATACATTACGTACTTTGTACGTTTGTATAATTAAACAACAACAAGTACACAAAACTAAGGAAAATATCAAATGTTGTAATAACAGGAAAAAAAACTTTAAAGTAAAAATTTACAAATTATTTATCAATAAATAAGCAACAACAGAAAAATGTAAAGAAAAATTGGAAAAACTAAAACATTTGCATTTGAAAATATTTGTAAGAAATTATGTATATGAACGGACAGACAGACATATTGACATAGTATATGTAACAGTTTTGGTCTGTCCATTTGTAGCATATTGTATTACACAAGTACTACATATATAAGAAAATATTTGATAATTAAATTGGGAGAAAAAAATAATTCAATTAGTGTGCTACTTAGTTTTTTATAGGATTTGCTACAAATTAAAAAAAAGAAAAACGAAAATAAATATTGCGTTTATTTGTCAATATATTAAGACTGTGGGTAATTATTTCCAACTAGGGCATGGTTTAGTAATTAAATCGGTTTAATATTTTTTTTTTTAATCTATAAGGCAGTCGGACAACTACTTTCTTTTGCTTTAAGAAAATAAGCAATTTGTTGTATGTTGTTAGAAAGTTATGTAAATTGTTTCGAATTATGCAAATATTGTAATGTAGACATTATTTACATCATGATATGCTAGATTACTTGTTATTAACTTAATGCCAATTGTTTACATTACATTACTTAATACTTAATGTAAAAAATAGAAAATTACATTTAAAAGTATTTTGATTTTTAAAAAATTGTAAAAAAGGACTTTAATTAAAAAATATCTTACATTATTTACATCTTGTCAACAAAAGGTACATTTACACCAGGTAAACTTTATAAAACAATGTTCTAAAGCTTTTAATTGTTACAAAAACGGTCCATTTGTAGCATATTGTACTTAACGTTATTACATGATGTCAACAATAGGTATATAATGTACATTTTCACTTAAATGTTAATAATATAAATAAAATTGCTAAAAACTAATTTTATGCTGATTGTTTACATTGTTGACATAATGTTTGAGTAAATACTAGAAAATAATGTTTCGAATGCTTTTTAGCATCAAATTGCTAAATATTTATATTGTTTACATCATGTCAATAATATTTATAGGAAATTACATTAAATTTAATACTTACATATTGTTTACATTGTTGACATTAAGTAATGAGTAAAAAAATGCTTTTAACCTTTCCCATTATTTTTCAACAAAGTAAAACGCTTTTTAACATGAAATTGCTAATTATTTACATTGTTTACATCATGTCAAAAATATTTCTTGAAAATTGCATTAAATTAAATGATTACATATTGTTTACATATTTTATATTTTAAAAACTAATTTTATTTTGATTGTTTACATTGTTGACATAATGTTTACATTGAGTAAACACTAGAAAAAAATGTTTCAAAACTTTTCCATATTTTTAAACAATGTAAAATATTTTTTAGTACGGAATTTCTAATTATTTACATTATGTCAATAATATATCTAAAAAATTACATTAAAATTATTGATTACATTTTGTTTACATATTTCATATTTTAAAAACTATTTTTATGTTGATTGTTTACATTGTTGACATAATGTTTACATTGAGTAAGATATACGTTTGTTATAAAATGCATATTTTTACATTCTTTACATTATGTATACAATTGATGAATAATGTAAATTGTCCGGTGAATCAATAAAACTTTTCAGAAAGAGTTTTAGAATTTATTAAATTTTTATTGTTTTATATTTTTTATAATTAATTTACATCATGTAAACAATATTTTATATTATTTACTTTGTGTCAACAAGGAATACGTTAAGACAATCTTAAATATTAGAAAAGTATTAATTGTAATTGTTTATGTAATTTTGACATATTGTTTACATGAGGTAAACAATTGAAAATTATGTTAACTTTCTTAACAACATTCTTAAAATGATGTGATGTCATTATATTAGTTACAATAAAGATGTTTACATTTTCTACACCATGTCAATAATAAGTATGTAATTTAGACATTTTGTTTACATCATGTAAACAATTGAAAAATCAGTTAAAATATCTTTTAATAAACATTTATAAAATCAGGTTAAATTATTGTATTACTTACAATAAAGATTTTTACATTATTTACATCATGTAAATAATTGGTATTTTTTTATTTTACATCAAGTAAATAATTAAAAATAATGTTAAATTAACACAAAATTAAGTTAAATTATTAAAATTGAAAAAATTTTAATTTTTTACATTATTTACACAATGTCAAAAACAGGTAAATAATGTCAACAAAATCTTTAGAAAATCCTTGAAAACCTTGAGGCAACTTATTAAATTTAGTTATTTCACAACATTTACTTCATATACTACTTTTTTACATTATTTACACCCTACCAATTACATTATTTACATCATGTAAACATTTGAAAATCACTTAAAATATTTTTTCAACATTTATAAAATCAATTTATTTAATTATATTACTTACAATAAAGATTTTTACATTATTTACATCATGTAAATAATGGTAGTTTTTTTAATTGTACTTCAAGTAAATAATTAAAAATAATGTTAAATTAATTTGAAATTTTTTATAAAATGAAATAAAATTATTAAAATAGAAAAAAACAATGTTTTACATTATTTACACAGTGTCAAGAACAGGTAAAAAATGTAAAAATCCTTAGAAATCCCTGAAAAACTTCAGAAAACTTATTAAATTTTGTTATTTCATAACATTTAATTCATATACTAGTTTTTTACATTATTTACATCATGTAAATAACGTATCTTTACTATTAAATATATGATTTTCTTTAGCAGATATCTTATTGTAGCGTAAATATTAAATTAAGCATTTCAAATTATGTCCTTCTATCCCCCCCGAAAAATATAAATAAACAATAAGTAAACAGGTCACCTGTTTAAAGGTGTTCAAAATCATGTAAAACTTTTGTAATCCTCTTACCCTTATTCTTAAGACTTCCTTTTTATAGTTTCGTTTTTTTTTTTGCCAATATTTATTATTTCAACAAAAGGAAAAAGTATCTTTATCTTAAATATTTTTATTTATTTTTTCAGCTTCAATGCAAAAAAAAAAAAGATAAAAAGGAAAAAAGGTTCACCACAAAAACTCCATACAAAAGTACATAATGATTGACAGGCGTTTGTTCATCATAACGGCCAAACATACGTCCGTCAGTCAGTCACTTAGTCAGCCTGTAATTCACATGGCTGAACAAGGACACAAATCCTTTTTGTTGTTGTATTAAACTTTTGATGATTTCTTTTATTCTATTGACATTTTGAATTTTTTACTTAAATAAATATGATGATGATGATGATGATGGCGATGTTTATGTTGGTTATTGAAGGTGTAGATGATGGTTATATTTTACTTTTTGTTTTTAAGTTTTTGTTCAGTTGTTACTTTTTTGTAGCTTACAACCCCCTTCTCCCTTTTCTTAAAGGCACGGCAAAGCGAGAAGAGTTTAAACAAAGACAAACTTTTGACAATACCATGAAACATCATTTTACAGCCGTGTGTCACTTACTCACCCCCCCCTTTTAGTTTCTGTGATAGTTTGTGTTTTCATCAATGTTGACATACAAACAAACCTTGTTGTATACATACTTACGTTTCAGTTTGCCTCCTTTACCCTTCTTGATGTTACTTTAATGTTAATATGCTGGTATATGTTTTGTTTTTTTTTTTGTTATTTTTGTAAAGATGAGTAACTGTTTAAATAAAATTAATGTATTTTTGTATATGATGGTCTCCCTGTTTGTCCATACTCAATGATATTGCGTTTTTATTAATGTTATACGAGGGTTGTGTGAGAAATTTTTTTTGGTTTATAAAAGATGAGTTCTGCATAATATTGACAAAGAAATAAAATTTCATTTCTTTCTAGTATTTTGCAGGAGTTTTATGATATTTTTTATGGAATTTTACATTATTTACCTATTGTTTACATAATGTAAACAATGTAAGAAGAATTGTTAATTGCTATTTCTTATTGTTTTTGCCACAAGAAAGCTTACATTCTTAATGTTTCAAAGTTTGTTGACATGAAGTAAACAATGTAAAATGTTTTAAAATGTTTACCTTAGAAGAGTTTTTTTACTTGATATATGACATTTCTTTGAAATTTTACCATTTTTACCTATTTTTTATATGATGTAAACAATGTAACAAATTTTTAATTATTATTATCTTATTGTTTACACGTCCTTATATACAAATAACTGCAAGTTTACTTAGTGTAAGAAATGCCATTGGTTTTAAGTGTTCTTAATGATAAAAAGTTTATTTACCAATTGTTGACATGATGTAAACGATGTAAAATATGTATTAATATTGTTTACAAGTGTCAAATATGTAAACAATTGAAATTTATTAAAAAAGAAATAGTTTTCCCCATACTTTACTTATTTAAATGCAAATTTACATTATTTACCTATTTATTGACATTGTGTAAATAATGTAAATACCAATTATTAATATTTTCTTCTTAGTAAATCACTTTTTGAGATCTTATAACAATCTTTAAACAAAAGAAAGTATTATTTTATCCTGTTAAATACATAATGTCAATAATGTAAATATTTGAAATTCAATACATTTTAAAGCTAGTTTATTAATTAAACAAAAATTACCTAATGTTGACATAATATTAAGAATTACTTGTTTCAAATCTAAAAGTATTTTACACGATTTTATCTTATTCATTTAGAAAGATACAGTTTTTTTCTTTCATATTGTTTACATTGATGTAAATAATATTTTTAGTAATTTTGAATGAATGATTTTATTCTTTACCAATAGTTGACATTATGTAAATAATGTATAGAACTAGTATTTTATATATTTAAAATTTTGTTTAAGATTTTAAAACAAAAATTTAAAAGTTTTCTACATTTTATATTTTTATTATTTGTCTATTACATACACGAAGTAAATAATATAAACAATTTGTATTTTTATGATAAGTATTATTTAATTTTGTTTCAAAATAAGTAAAAAGTTATTTATCATAGTTTACATATTGTTGACATCATGTAAATTATGTAAAGTACTTGTATTTAATGCGTTTTAAAAGTATTTTCATGTTTCTTGATCATAAAGAATCAACTTGAAGAATCTATTATTTACATCATGTATACATGATGTCAAATGTGTAAACAATTATAGTTTACATTTTCAAATGAAATGTTACATTGTTTACATATAGCAGACATCATTTCAAATAATGCAAAGAAACTGTATTACAAATATTTCAAGCTTTTACATCATGTAAACACAATGTCAAATTTGTAAACGATTTATATTGAATCATATTTCGAAAGTTTTATTTCCATTGTTGACATTTTGTAAATAATATGTAAATGTAATCTAAATAATATAAATTAAGCGTTTTACTTAACTTGTTAATAATTGAAAATCAATTGTAAATTTTTTTCATTGTTTACCTAATGTAAACAAAATTGTGAAAATGTAAACAATTAAACACAATTGTTTTTAACAAACTTTGACTTTTTATTAATTTTAGTAAGAATTGACATGTTTTATTGCTATTGTTGACTATTTTACATTCTGTTTTTTACATAATGTCAAAAATGTAAAGAATTAAAAAATATATTAAATAATTTTTAAGATTTTCTTAGATATTTTATATGTTTACATTTAAATCTACATTATTTACCTTAACTTGACATGAGGTACATAATGTATAAATATTATTTTAGGTATTTTAAATAATTAATATAATATAAAAAGAATTTTTCATAGATTTTTAGTGCTTACTTAAAAATGTAAACAATAATGTAAACAAAAATCTATGTTTACTTATTTTTTGACAAAGTGTAAACTATGTATATGTAATAATGTAAATCTATTGCTATTTAGATATTTTTAAGTAATCCAAATGAGTTTTGAACTGATTTAACTTAATTTATCAATTGTTTATATAGAGTAAACAATGTAAAGTATGTAAATGAAAAAGTAAAAAGTTTTTTTATTAAAAAAATTGCAAATTTTCAACTAATATTTTTTCCATTGTTTACGTATTGTAAATGAAAAATTATGAAAACAACTTGCTTCCAAAAATATTCATATTTTCAACTAAAGTGTTTTCCATTGTTTACGTAATGTAAACATCATTGTTTACGCCTTGTTAGCAGAGTGTAAACTATGTATATGCAATAATGTAAATCATAATAAATAGATATTTTGAAGTAATTCCTATGAGTTTTAAGCTAATTTAACAAAGTTTAATTATTATTTACATAGTTAATTATATTTACATAGTGTAAACAATGTAAAGTATGTAAATAACTATGTAGAACAACAATTTTCATGCATTTTAACAAAAAATCAAGCATATAAATATCGTAACAAAATTTAAAAAAAATTTTACCGAAAATTTATTCGACAATCCTCCTAATTTGTTTACTATTGCAATCTCCCCTTTCGTTTCTTCTACCCCTCTGCTCGATAGTCATATTATAAAAGTATTCTTATGATATTAAATTTCATTTTATGTCGTTTAATTTATTTTAATATTTATTTTTTACTTAATCCTAATAAAAAGCGAATTTTTGATGCTCAGCAGCTCTTAAATAACATTAAGACTAAAGTCAAAATAAAAAACAAAATATTTTCACTTAAACTCATTTCTTTTGGAAAATTATAACAGCAAAAATTGCGTGTTTAATCATCTTATTAAAGATTTTTTTAAATAATGTTAAAAAACACATGCTAAGGAAATACCTAATGTGAGCACGATATTAAAAGAAAGTTTACTTTATATGGAAAATTTTGAAAAATAAAGAAAATCAATTATATAAAATTGTGTTTAAGCTCATTTCCTGAAATATTCAAATAATCTCTATTTATTTCAAGTTTTGCAATAAAAATAGTTTAACTCCTACACTTAATTCTAATTAAAAAATTTGTTTATAATTAACAACTAATTGTTTAACCCTATTCTTCGTTGATTTTACCAGCATCATTTTGATTGATAAACTTGCAAATTGTTTTATGTTTATTTATATATATTTTCCCCCATATTATGGTGTTTACTTCTTATCGCAGTTTTTTTCTTATTTTATATAAAGAAAAACAATTATAATTTAATATTTTGCTTTACTTTTCTTTTGCAATTATTTCATAAATGATTGTAGTATTTACTACAAATAAGTTGTAGCAGTAGCAGCTACTGTCAGCCACACAGTAGCAATATTTATTCTTATCATAATTGTATTGTAGTGTACAAAAGTTCTTCTAAAGGTCATTTAATGATGCTCATTAATTTAGTTTTTATTTGTGATTTTATTTTTATATTAAAGGGGCAGCAGGCACACTTGTGGGAATTTTGTGTTTCAAAAATGTAAGGGTGAGTTTGGGGGTGTTGAGTTAAGAGGGAGTAAAAAAACGAAAGATGTAAAGTAATACATTAAAAATATAGATTTTAAGCTGAGAATCGCATTTTGAGATGATTTAAGTTTTACTATCAGTCCGCCCACACAGACGGCAGCCCGCCCGTCAGTCTCAGTGCACCCTACTACACATATGTAGACTATAGTGTAGTCTACAGTCTAGTCTATAGTAAAGTCTAGTCTATAGTCCAGACTAGACTATAGGCTAGACTATAGACTAGACTATAGGCTAGACTATAGACTAGACTATAGGCTAGACTATAGTTTAGACTATAGTTTAGACTATAGACTAGACTATAGACTAGACTATAGACTAGACTATAGACTAGACTATACACTAGACTATAGACTAGACTATAGACTAGACTATAGACTAGACTATAGA
>NC_060953.1:48214567-48215841 GCF_022045245.1 Lucilia cuprina | reverse complement strand
GAACTAGAACTGAACTAGAACTGAACTAGAACTGAACTAGAACTGAACTAGAACTGAACTAGAACTGAACTAGAACTGAACTAGAACTGAACTAGAACTGAACTAATATAGTACTTCCTCAAGTATGTACTTATTTGGTACTTAATAACGTACTATTTAAAACCCGAATTTTAGCTTTTTAGTTCAGTAGCTGTTTTTGTGTATAAGTGTGTAGTTGTATTCTTGTAGAATAGTGTGTAAAATACAATGTCAATGTTTCCTTTTCAATGATTCTTTGTATTGTTCACGAGTATTGTGTTTTTTTGTCCCTATTTTTTTGTTGGTTTTGCCAGTTTAACAAATCATTTATTTTCAACACACAGATATTTCTGTTTATATACATGAAAGTAAGTGTGTGTTTTGTTTGGTTGCTTTGTTTGTATTTAAGAGGGGGTGGGAAAGAGTTTTGTTTGTATGTATTTATATCATTGTCATTTCATCCAATTGTTGTACATGAATTCACACTTTTGAACAATTGAAATTGTCACTAAAATAAAACTTAAGATTTATTTCGCTTGCATATTTACATTGAAGATTTTTCATTTTTACTTGTTGTTTTTTTGGCACAGTATTCAAATTTGTTGTTGTTTTTATAGAGGAAGTGTTAATTGTTTGCAAAATGTTGTAAAAGAAAACAATGTTGACAGTTGTTGTTATTTTGGGTGGTATTACAAGGGTGAACTCTATATTATATTTACAGGACTTTAAGAAAATTGTACCAAATTGAAGGTGCTTGAAGTATAACTGATTTGAAATTTAACAAAAATAAAGTAATTGAATCTGTACTAAATATACATATTTTTAAGTAAGAGAACAGAAATTTTTTTAAGATCTTTTAAAGTAATAAATGAACTGTGCACTAAATTTCCCGTATTTTTATAAATTTAATATACACTTTTAGGTGCATGCATCAAATTTACGTGGCACTATGAAAATATTAGATAGGAGCACTCATACTGTCATCAAAAATAATAATAAAAAGCTACCATAATAGCTATGTACATAAAAATAGGTAAAAGCTTTACATATTTGTTTTTTAAAACAAACAAATAGAAAAATATAACAATTTTATCCTTTGATGTAAGCAGATGAAAATAAATTGTTTTTGTGGCGATTGATGCATCCAGCCAGAACATAACTAGAACAGAACTAGAACAGAACTAGAACAGAACTAGAACAGAACTAGAACAGAACTAGAACAGAACTAGAACAGAACTAGAACAGAACTAGAACAG
>NC_060953.1:48213010-48214467 GCF_022045245.1 Lucilia cuprina | reverse complement strand
AGAACTGAACTAGAACTGAACTAGAACTGAACTAGAACTGAACTAGAACTGAACTAGAACTGAACTAGAACTGAACTGAACTGAACTGAACTGAACTGAACTAGAACTCAACTGACAAACTCATAAATAAATATAGACCCTCATTAATTACAAGTGCTGTTGACATTAATGTAAATATATATTAAAAAAAAACTTGTAGCTATAGTTTTACAGCATCATATTCAATACATTAATATTTATATTTTTATTTCATTCATTATTTTCGCAAAATTAATATTACAACACTCACAGAAGTTAAAAGTCGCAAAAAAGTTTTAAAGTTTTATATAAATATATGTAATATAATAAAAATTAAAACATTTTTAGTCACATAAAAATTCATGTTGCACATTCAGACACTTACACACAAACATTCACAGAAAATCGTACTCTACAATAATACTTCTTGCATTGTAATGTTTAAGTTATAAAACAATAAAATTGTGTTGCAAACAAGAAAACTTCATGTAGCATAAATTCGCAACAACTTTGTTTTGTTGCTACTGATGCGACGACGGCATTGTTGTGTGTATTGCTTTGTTTTGTTTGCTAGTTGTCTTAAACACATTATAAAAATTCAACAACAACAATAACAACAGCAACATTAAAAGTTTTATCTTTAATTTATGTGAGTTTTTAAAACTTAACAACATCATCCTTAACAGACAGCAAAGCCAACCTGCAGCAGTAGCATCATCGAATGCATTGCATCAGTTACTCACCAACAGAAAAAACTAAAAACTATATGCGCTTATTGTTGTATAAGAGATTATGCATTCAATTCTCACATAATTATAACAAAAACATACAAAAGACGATATGAATACTAATATGAAAATTTATGTTGATCTGCAACGATTCAGAGGGTATCTACATTTCAGCTTATAAGTATGTAGTGCTTAATGTATTTTAAATTTTCTATGGGCTTTGAAGTAAATGCTTCTTTATACAGGAAACATTTACTTAAAAGCGTTAAACTTGTTTTTTGATTGATATATTTTTAACAGCTTAAAGTAGAGTGCATGAATTTATGATCTTAATTAATATTTGAGACTTTTTATTGAGGTCATATATTAGTAATTTTACATTTTCTGTTTCTCTAAATGTAATTTATACTTAATATTTATTTGCACAACTAGAATTGCAACAATCTATGTATTTTCAAAATAAATTTCAATACAGTGTCAATTTAATAAATACTTATGTTACCATGTTACATATATATAATATGTATATGTAGTTGTTTATGTTAAAAAAAAGAAAATATCCTTATTTTTTTAAAATGTTAAATTCAGAACTAGTTCTAGTTTAGTTTTTGTTCAGTTCTAGTTCAGTTCTAGTTCAGTTCTAGTTCAGTTCTAGTTCAGTTCTAGTTCAGTTCTAGTTCAGTTCTAGTTCAGTTCTAGTTCAGTTCTAGT
>NC_060953.1:48210397-48212910 GCF_022045245.1 Lucilia cuprina | reverse complement strand
AGAACTGAACTAGAACTGAACTAGAACTGAACTAGAACTGAACTAGAACTGAACTAGAACTGAACTAGAACTGAACTAGAACTAAACTAGAACTGAACTTGAACTGAAATAGAACTAAACTAAAACACAACTAGAACTAAACTAGAAGTGAACTAGAACTACACTAGAACTGAACTAGAACTGAACTAGAACTGAACTAGAACTGAACTAGAACTGAACTAGAACTGAACTAGAACTGAACTAGAACTGAACTAGAACTGAACTAGAACTGAACTAGAACTGAACTAGAACTGAACTAGAACTGAACTAGAACTGAACTAGAACTGAACTAGAACTGAACTAGAACTGAACTAGAACTGAACTAGAACTGAACTAGAACTGAACTAGAACTGAACTAGAACTGAACTAGAACTGAACTAGAACTGAACTAGAACTGAACTAGAACTAAACAAGAACTGAACTAGAACTGAACTAGAACTGAACTAGAACTGAACTAGAACTAAACTAGAACTGAACTAGAACTGATCTAGAACTGAACTAGAACTAAACTAAAACAGAACTACAACATTACTACAACAAAAGTACAACCCAAGACAAAACTAAACTAGAAACAAACTAACACTGAATCGTCGTGTATATTTAAAGGACCCTCCTAATGCCTATGTGTGTTTTACTATAGCTAAGTTCTGGTATGCGTTTGCATTAGTGGATTTGTATTAGCACTGTCTTTAGACCCACACACTCGCTCACTCCTTGTTGGCGTGATGTTGTGATGCTGTATAAACTTGATAGAAAACTGGTTTTAAAAATTCCCGCATGTCACATACTTTATGCCATACTTTACTTACTAAAACCTACAAACCTACGATGTACATATAAACATACATTTATATATGTACTGGCAAAACTAACAACCAGATAGAGAGGCATACCAACAGACAGACAAACAGACAGTTAACATAAAAAAACTAACATAAAGTTGAACATATATTGAGCCAACAATCCCAGCCATCATCCAACCAAAAGCTACAGACTAAAGAAAATAACAAAATATTTACATGGAGTACAGATCCTTAAAGGAATAAAATCGTTTAAGCCGTTTAAGTGGGGACAACAAATTTAAGAACTGCAAGATCAACGGACAGTAGAATTAATAAAAGCATTGTATTATATATGTTGTCACTCTTTTAAATATCTGCTTGTATGTTAAAAATTACATGTATGTACTACCAAGTGCAGTGCACAAAATACTCTAAGCAAATGCTTAAAATGTTTGATTTTCTTTTTAGTTGTATTTTGCAGAATTGTTTTTTTTACCATTTTCAAGCGTTTTTTTTCATAAGTTGCAAGAATGTTAAATGTGTTAACTTGTTATAACTTACCATGAATGCCATAGACACAAACAAGAATAAAGTTTTACTTGAGTTTGATTCTTAACTCTCACTACAATTGAAATTTTACAAACAAGATTTTGTTATTGAAAATGCTTTAAATCAGATTAAAATAACAAATTTATAACTTGTGACTAGTAAATTAAAAAACAACCTACAAGAATTTAAAAATATGTTTTAATATTGCAAAATTTGTGGCTAATTTAAAACTAAAAGAAACTTGAATTTGATTTAGGATTGAACTAAATTTAAATGAATTATTGCAAAAATAAATTTTGTTTAATAAAATATTTTCTTGGAAGAACATCACATTAAATTCAACACAATTTTATTAAATCTTATTTAATACTTCTCATGTTCACACATATTTGCACATCCTTTTATTGAAAGGAAAAAAATAACATAAATGTCAATGTTAAAGTGTGTTTGGCCTCCCTACTTGTTTTCCATTTTGTTTCTACTTTAATACCAGCTCAAAAGTAAATAATAAAGAAACTTAACACTTTTATAAAATTTTTCATTTTATCAACACATTTATTTATATACATATATATAAAAATACATACATATTTGACGTCTAAAAAAGCCCTCTAAGACGATGTGTACCATAAAGTTAGTGAAAAACATTTTGTACTATTAAATTGCTTCAGTATTGTTTTTCAACTGTAATGTTTTTCTTTTACTATAAATGTGTATGTGTGTGTGTGACTGTAATAATGTTTAGGTATTATTTGCCGCAGGATAAAATACCGTGAGTGAAAAACGGATATAAAACAGTCAATTCTTACAAACATACCTCTAAGTTTATACATTCATATGTATACTTATGATGTACCATATACAAACAAGAGTATAGATTTATTATAATGACTCCAAAAGAAATTACAGACTTTAAACAAATCCATGGTTGGTTGGTTTAAATTTTAAATGACTTATCTAGGAATAAATAACCAGAATTAGGACTCAACTAGAACTGAACTAGAACTAAACTAGAACTGAACTAGAACTGAACTAGAACTGAACTAAAACTGAACTAGAACTGAACTAGAACTGAACTAGAACTGAACTAGAACTGAACTAGAACTGAACTAGAACTGAACTAGAACTGAACTAGAACTGAAC
>NC_060953.1:48207568-48210297 GCF_022045245.1 Lucilia cuprina | reverse complement strand
TATCTATCTATCTATCTATCTATCTATCTATCTATCTATCTATCTATATATCTATCTATCTATCTATCTATCTATCTATCTATCTATCTATCTATCTATATATCTATAGATAGGTATAACGTGGATTAGTCTCGACTATAACCTTGATTAGTCTCGACTATAACCTTGATTAGTCTCGACTATAACCTTGATTAGTCTCGACTATAACCTTGATTAGTCTTGGCTATAATCTGGATTATCTCAGATATAGGTTGCACTATATTTTGGACTATAGACTTGACTATATTATGGACTACATTGCCAACTATAGCTAGGACTAAACCATGAACTGCCATCTTGACTAAAGACTTAACTATAATCTTTCAACTACATATTTTCTGTAGTCTTAACTTTAATTAAATGCTGAACAATAACATAAAATCGGAAGCATTAAATATGTGTTTTTTTAATGCTTAAGTGTCGATATTTTAGTTAATTGATATTTGTGAAAAAAATGACAGACTTTCGTTTAGGCTATTTTGTTGTTTTGTAATACATAACATTTAATGACCTAATATAATTAATTTACTTTTAACAATTACTTAACACTTAAACTTTCCAAATATCTATATAATTACACTTTATACTCAAGATCATTATTAATTTAAGTAAAATTGCATTTACAATTAATTTCCTACAGGGTTTGACTAATACTAGCATCGATAAAATACCATTGAAAAAATACATTAGGGAAAAAACATATTATGCCGAAATTATGCACTACTCTTTTTTTCCATCGGTTTACATCATGCATGCACAGTGATACGAGACGATAAAAATTTGCAAAATGAAACAGAAAACATGTCGAATGAAGACCATAAGGTTATAGAAGTGTTCTAATTGGTCTATTCACACTCTTAGTAACTATGGATATGGTTCTAGCCCATCACCAAGATATTTTCTTAGTTTTAAGAGGTGGAACTAATTGGTACGTTTTTTATTCAAATGGTACTTTTCTATAGTCCAATAGTACTTTTCTAAACTTTCCTTAGATATGGTAATAAATATAAACCCAATAGCAACTTTGTGGTACTTTTTCATTTTATATCGTACTTTTTGGCTAACTGTTAATCCAAATTGAATAGTAAAATTGTTTAAATAATACCACAGTACTCTACTGTAATATAGTTTCTTGTACGCGTTGTGTCGACAACGAAATCATCAATCAATATTTGATGAATAGTTTTTTTCTTATAATTTTTGTGTGTCTTTGTTGTTTATTTTAATTTGTATTTTTTTTTGTACGCAAAATAAAACGGTAAAAATAAATATGGAAATAAAGATAAAGTTTCTGAAGAAATTGAAAACCTTTAATTGTTTATTTTTGTTGCAAACAAACTAAAATGTTTATGTTGCAATAAATACCCAAGTAATGATGTGTTTTTGTTCAAATACAACTCAAACAAAAACAAGAAAATATAAACAAGTGATTGAGTGTAAATGAGTAAAATAATTGAGTGAGTTTTTCTTTACACATAAACACCAACAAAATGCAAACAAGAATTTGTTGTGTTTTGTTGTTTTTTTTTCTTTAATACAAATACCGGTCTCATACAAACAAAAACAACATGATTTTTATATAAAATTTATATTATACATATGCAACCGTTTGCCTGAGTGTGTCTGTTTGATTTTGTTGTGTTTGAAGTTTGTATTTGTATTTCATTTTTTTCTTTTAGTTTGAGATTTGTTTTTGGGGAGATAATCAACAACAAAAGCCAGACAATAAGAAAAAGATTTTAGTGTAACTTTAGCATGCTACATGACCAATTGTCTGTCTAATCAATCGATTTCAAATAAATTTATCATTTAAACAAAAAATACAAATACATTAAATAAATTGTTGAAAAAAGTAATAAAATTAACACGAAAAAACGAGTCTTTTCAATAAAAAACAAGTGTTTTGTGTGAAATTGTTTTTAATAAAATACAGAAAAAAAACATCCTTGCTAACCAAAAAAAAGAAAAGTAGAAAAAACCTCTATTGTTTGTAAACAGCTTCCTTTTTATTACAAGGAGCAAAAAAAAAACAATCAAGTGTTTGTGTAGAGTTTTTATTTTAGTGGAGAATTTCTCTTTATTTTGAAACGCAAATACGCCTGGTATCCTTGAAACTGATTCTCCCTATTAGAGATTCATGCGCAATTAACAGTCGAAAAAATATGTGAGTAAATTATATTGTGTTAAATTATAAAAGAAAATAAAATTATTGTTAAATTATGGTCCTTTTTGTAAGTGAAAATTATGTATGTGTTAAAAATGAAATTAAAACGCAAATGACAAGAAAATTTAAGGCAGAATAAATTAAAGGATCGTTTAATACAGCTGTTTGATTTACAGACGTACATCATATTTTTTATTTAAATTTTAAAGTAAAACAAATTTTCTAATTGGAAAATTTATTTTTTGGTAAAAGAAAAAATTTAAAAAATTTTCCTGTGAATCATGAGTTATTGGGCCGATTTTACAACATCCGTCCTTCCATACTAGACATGAAAGTGTTTAGTCTATAGTTTGATCTGTAGTCTGGTCTATAGTCTAGTCTAAAATACAGGCCATACTCTAGTCTAGTTTATAGTCTGGTCTATGGTATAGTCTATAGTCTAGTCTATAGTCTAGTCTATAGTCTAGTCTATAGTCTAGTCTATAGTCTAGTCTATAGTCTAGTCTATAGTCTAGTCTATAGTCTA
>NC_060953.1:48203860-48207468 GCF_022045245.1 Lucilia cuprina | reverse complement strand
ATAGATAGATAGATAGATAGATAGATAGATAGATAGATAGATAGATAGATAGATATATAGATAGATAGATAGATAGATAGATAGATAGATAGATAGATAGATAGATATTATTATTATTCTTATCATTATTCTTATCATTATTCTTATCATTATTCTTTTTGGATAAACAATAAGTAGCCAAAAAGTACGATATAAAATGAAAAAGTACCACAAAGTTGCTATTGGGCTTATATTTATTACCATATCTAAGAAAAGTTTAGAAAAGTACTATTGGACTGTAGAAAAGTACATCTGAATAAAAAACGTACCAATTAGTTCCACCTCTTAGATAGATAGATAGATAGATAGATAGATAGATAGATAGATAGATAGATAGATAGATAGTTAGATAGATAGATAGATAGATAGATAGATAGATAGATAGATAGATAGATAGATAGATAGATAGATAGATAGATAGATAGATAGATAGATAGATAGATAGATATATAGATAGATAGATAGATAGATAGATAGATAGATAGATAGATAGATAGATAGATAGATAGATAGATAGATAGATAGATAGATAGATAGATAGATAGATAGATAGATAGATAGATAGATAGATAGATAGATAGATAGATAGACTACAACTACCTATATAAGTCTATAGCTATAACTACAGTATACACTTAGTTATAATCACTTGTTCAATCAAAAATTACTTTTTTTTCTAAAATGTTTATATTGTGATTGAAAACAGGGGTTATAGTATTGCTTTATGCTTAAACTAAATTGTCTTGATTTCCTACTAGGTGTATACTTTTTCAACCATATAACTATATACACTCGGTGATAGTAACTAGTTATACCCTACAATGCTTTAGTGGAGAGGGTATATTGTGTTTGTGCTGATGTTTCTAACGCACAATAATATTAGTATATCAATCGGTTTAGAATCATTTTCATAGTCAGATTAGCTATGTCCGTCTTTCTGTCCGTCCATGTAAACCTTGTTATCAATGAAATTTGGCACATGATCTGAAAATCGTTATTTTTTCACATAGCATAGTTAACATCGGTCTATGTTTTCACCTAGCTCCCATACATCTGACCCCGCCAAATAGGGCTTTTAAGTTCTTTACTAGCCTTGATGTGTAATGTATTATGAGGTCGGCTTCGTACGACTATAACTTCTTATTTTATTTATTTGAAAGGGGAACTAACAAACAGTAGTAAAAGTAGTTATGGTTATACAGCAGAACGTACGATTATCAAGTGGATAATCGTATCCATATCTCCAAGCATTTGTGTATAAAAGTTTAGATTGATGATGATGGATATTTTTATCTGCTATTCTTTTTCAACCATCCTAATAGGTTTTCTTCAAGACTAGTTGTTTTGCTAAAAATAATTTCATACACTTTACTATATATTGTTAATGTAATTTTAGTTTTTTCTTGAATTTTTTTGTTTTGCCTCAATATTTACATATGTTGTTTCTTGATCGTGTTTGGAGTAGCTGTGGTATATATGCTTGTCAATTCCAAGGAACTGTAAATAATTGCTCGTACAATTGGACAACTGATAAGACTAATATGTATTACAATATCAATCATACAATCATATTGACTGCTGCACAACAGCTTTCCTATTAGATGTGTGTTCTTAAAGAGAAATGTTGCATACTGACTTTAAGTTAAAATGTTATCAAAAAAATTTTAGATTTTTTAAATATTTTTATGATTTATTTTCGTTTTGATTTTGTTTACTTTAGTATAAAATTCATTTGATGTTCGCTGGTCTTTTTATTTTAATATTTATATGCGGTTGGTATGGGTTCCACCAATATTTCTTTTTTTTTTGTAGTTTATTTCATTTGTTGTTATTTCAATGAGATTTATTATTTCGATGTTTTTCGGATTCTTTTTATAATATTTATTTTATTTTTCGTTTTTATGTTTTATATACGACAAAAGGCAATTTTTTCAGTTTCTGGTATTTAATTGATAAACAAAAGTGATTTATTGTTAAATTCTTGGTATAAACACACACGCACACTTACACATACAGTCATACACACCCATTGTTTGTTTTGATATTTTTGTCAGGTCCTTTTTTGAGTGGGGTGTGTTTTGTTGGTTGGTGAATTTTTTAAAAAATAAAAATACTTAACTTTTATGTGAGAAATTTTTATAAAAACAAAAAATATTTTCGAATGTTAATAATTTTATGTGTGATAAGCTTTTTAGTGATTTAAATTTATTAAAGGTTTTTTTTTGTAACAAAAACAAATAATTTTATTTGCGGTTTTATGATATGTCTAGGAAGGTCCCCCATTGTAAATACTTATGACGTAAGTGAGGTTTTTGTATTCGGAATAGATCTGTCTTCCTTTAAGTAGATACATGATTATTGATTTGTACTCCCGTCAGTCTGAACAAGGCATCGAAAATGCAATAGATAAATAGACAGTCCAGTCTATAGTCTACTTGAAAGCCTAATCTATAACTGTATAGTGAATTTGTGTCAACGCAACGCCAGCAAAATATTCTTGCCCTATCGCGCATGATAGGAAATCGCGATTTTTGGCAACAATAGTTTAGTCCAGTCTCTTCTATAATCTAGTCGAAAGCCTTAGTAAATAGTCTAGTATAAAGTATACTTATAGTCTAGTCTAGTCTATAGTCTAGTCTATAGTCTAGTCTATAGTCTAGTCTATAGTCTAGTCTATAGTCTAGTCTATAGTCTAGTCTATAGTCTAGTCTATAGTCTAGTCTATAGTCTAGTCTATAGTCTAGTCTATAGTCTAGTCTATAGTCTAGTCTATAGTCTAGTCTGTAGTCAAGTCTATACTTAGTCTATAGTCTAGTCTATACTCTAGTCTATAGTCTAGTCTATATTCTAGTCTAGTCTATAATCTAGTTAAATCTATAATCTTACTATTTTCCGCTTATAGTTTGGACTGTAATCGACTTACCCAATTTAAAAAAGACGTTCCAACTATTTTATACCTCCCATAGTCGTATCCTTGGCTGGTTTTGAAAATATCCGACCAAAAATCATTTGAAAATAATGAGAATAAACGTGTTTCCTTTTAATTATGTTATTTAAGGAACTGGTTTGAATGAGTAGTGGTGCAGACTACAACATGAAATGGGCATTAATTTAATTAGTCGTACACCAGTCATATTCTGTGGACAGTTTACAGTTAATCATAATAAGCGCCACATAAAAAAATGTAAGAATATATAAACCCAGACACATAAATATACAGCAGGGTTTAAAAATATACGACACAATTAAAAGTTTTTAGTAACTTTAATATATTTATTATTTCCTAAAGCTATTTTTACGTACTCAACTGCACGTGTCTTAAACTGATATACTGCGTTATAGAAAGATCTTGTTTAGAGTTAACAACTTCGTAGTCATTATAATTGAACGTAATAAAATTTAATTAATGAAACTAAATACTTTTCAAAGGCAAAATATAAAACACAGCATGAGCACATACCAGGAATCAAAATGGTACAAGTTGGAGTATGACATTCGATTTTATCGATTACAAATATTTAAAAAATAATAATAACAAAAAATTCTCAACTGGAGTCACCAAACAAAAA
>NC_060953.1:48186360-48198860 GCF_022045245.1 Lucilia cuprina | reverse complement strand
TGATCACTCGTATTTCCCACCAAAGTCGGTTGTAGATCCTTAATAACACTTCAATTAAGAAAAAAAGTGAAAGTCTGTGATCACTCACATTTCCCATCAAAAATCGATTTGTATATGAAACACTTAAAACAAACTGTAGATCCTTAAATATCGTTCCAATAGTGAAAATCTTTGATCACTACTATTTCCCACCAAAGATCGATTTTTATATGAAAAACCTCATAACGTTTGTAAATCCTTAAATAAAGTTCTAATTGAAAAAATAATGAAAATCTGTGATCACTTATATTTCTCACCAAAGATCCGTTTTTATATGAAAATCTTAAAATCAGCTCTAGATCCTTAAACAAAGCTCCAATTGGGAAAATAGTAATAATCTGTGATATTTTTATATCAAAAACATAAAATCCTCCATATATCCATAAATATGGCTTCAATTAAATAAATAGCCAAAATCTAGTCTGTGCTTTCTCCTATTTCCCGATATTTATATAAACAATTTGAAATCGTGAAAAATCTGTGATCACTGAATAAACGTGATCACTGTCAAAGAATACTGATTTACAAATCACTTTCATTTAGATCGAAGTTCTTTAAAACTGCTGTGCTAGTCTCTAATCCTTACTGCTCCTTACATGTACATTAGGGTGTCCCGAGTAACAGCCTTTTTAGGAATTTCATGTAGGAATACTACTCAATCGTTGCGTATTAATGTACTAAACACGTGAAAATAAAAAAAATGCTTTTCGAATGATAATTATTTTTCCTATTTAATTATTTTTCCCGCGATAAGCTAAAACTTTTTGACACCCAATTCCAAAAGATTACAGAAAAGTTTTTTGTACATACTATGCCGAGATCAAGATTTTCAATCGTTGGTAGGGAACTGAGAATCTTTTTAAAAAAAATATTTCTTAATTTTCTCATTAAAATGCATCGTTTTAGAGGTATTCCTCGTAAAAAGTGGTCCACCGAACACCCTAATAAACATACATTCATAGAACATTTTCTAACATTTCCTTTTCTTTTGTCTTGTTTTCATTTGTATCTTACGAATTGCACTTGAAATCCATTTCTGCATTATCAAAGACATGTACGTAAATCTATAGAATTTAACATGTTGTTATGCTACGCTAATAACAACAACTAACAATATTATTATTGTTGTTGTAGTAGAAGTACTAAAGTGTGGTATGTAGCATGTACTAATAGTACAACAAATTCGTGTATAATACTAAATGTGAAATTTCTATTCAAACATAAACTACATTATCTACTTATATTAGATCTACCTAGATATATTGATTTGTATGCAAATATTTATTTATACTTGAATGTTTTGTATGTATGTATCTGAAAATAAGCAGAAATGTATGCAGATACAGAACCCAGTAGTTGAAGTAATATACCAAAACTAATGTAACTTAAAGTAGATGTAAAACTAGTTATTTCATTGATGAAATGTAAGGCAGGAAATAAGTAGAAAATTTCGAAATTAAGTCATAAAAACTTTACATTCAGCTTAACAAAGTTTTAGAACTAGTGATCTGGAGGATGACAAGTAATTTCCCAGGGAATCAGTTTGGATCCGGAAAATTATTTTTTGTCTTCTTTTAATATCCCCCCGGGGGCATATTACCGTGGTGAATCCTCCACCTTGGTGTTATTGCAATCCCGGGGTAAAAAGAGGTGGCCCATACCTCTAGTCTGGCTGGGACTAAAAAATTGGTTACAGTCTACTGTTTGGCTTAGTCCTTGCATAGATTGAAAAGAGTTCAGACCAGAGCATCGCCTAATCTTGTACTACGGGTGGCCAGTTGCCTGCAGGACTATGTCCTGGCTGGTCAGTTACTTGAGGTTTCCTTTTAATCTCCCCCCGAGGTTACGTTACCTTGGTGAAGCCTCCACCTTGGTGTTATTGCAATCCCGGGGTAAAAAGAGGTGGCCAATACCTCTAGTCTGGCCGGAACTAAAAAATTGGTTACAGTCTAATGTTTGGCTTAGTCCTTGCATAGAGGTCAGACCAGAGCACCGCTTTATCTGGTACTACGGGTGGCCAGTTGCCCTCAGGACTATGTCCTGGCTGGTCAGTTACTTGAGGTTCCTTCGGGTTCCACGTAGTGGCTGTGGTTTAAACCCAAATTCGCGGGAAGAGTAAGTGGCTGTTAAAAGACTGATGTAAGTTAAAGTCAATATTTTGGGATTAGTTCGGTGCTGTTGCCGAAACAACATATACCCCACAGAGAAGTGACTGTGGGACTAAGCGTTGGAAATAAGTTGGTATTAATTGTTTATGGTACGGGATGAATGTGAGGAATGTGAGGGCCTCACCCCACCTGTCTATCTATAATGAATCTGTCGTATGTTTTTTTTTTATGAATGTGTCGTATGAATGAGTTATGTGCTGGGTTGAATGATAATGGATGAAAGGTATCATATACAAATGATACCATTGAATTTTTCTTCCTTGTCCAGATGTCTTCAGAGTATACTCTGTTCATATCAGAATTACCCTGTGAGTGACCCTGTAAGTAAGAACAATGTCTTCGGCTTATTTGATGCATTCGTACTTCAGTCCACCGGTTACGTCTCTAGGTGCTGTTGCCGAATCAACAGAGGCCATCCAATAGTCAGAGTTTAGATAGATCGAGTACTTTAGGAAAGCGCGTGGACCGGTCAAATCCAATGTACAAAAATTGCCATTTGAGTTCTTCATTAAAGGATAAAGGGAGCGATGCTCGATTGTCAATGCAATGTGTTCACGTTAAAACTCTCGACAATCGTGTCTCCTTTTAAGTTACCGTTTTGTTAAAATTATAAATTTACAAATTCACCTATATTTATCTACTAAATAGACGCTTGAATAAATTTGATCATTCTCGGTATAAATGTAATCAGCAATACAATTTTCATGTAATAAATAAATTGACAAACGTGCATACAATCTGTACATAATGATACGAGTACAACAATTGTACATTTGCAAATGCTATTGCAATTTTACTCGTACATCGGATAGCATTGTTTTATTCATAAAATATATATTTAAAAAAAATAGGAAGCTAAGCAATGAATGACATTTATATATTTGTTGAAATAAAAGAAAGAAATAACTTTTGTTATTAGTTTTAGTTTAGAAATTAAATTGGGAAGAATTGCTGGAAAAAATTGTCAGTTTTATTCAGGGAAATCTGAAGTACAAAATGCAAAAGAAAAAAATATGATTTTTTAAAATAAATGTTAGTCTATAATTATATCAAGATCGCATATTGGTTTGTACAGAGTTTAATCACCGGTGTTGATTCCAGTTAGAACCAACTTTGATACTACTGAAGCCAAATCATAAAAGTCCTTTAAACTCTTTATCACAAGCTGAGAAATAACCCGATATATTTATCATGATTCTGACATGATCGCACATCATGGTCTCCGATCTTGCCAGATACTTTTACGCTGTTTTAAACAACTATTTTATAAAAACATGATTTAATTAAATTGAGCTACAACTTCAAGAAAGTTCTGACCATCAATAAGTAAACATCACATAGCTTAGTCACCGATCTTGCAAGCCACTTTTGTGTTGTTGTACCAACTTTTAAACGAAAGTCCTAACCAATGTTAAGTCACGATCACATGTCTAAGACTACAATATTGTCAACCACAGCGACTTCTACTGATTTTAAGACTATAATTCTGTAAATTTTTATTGAAACTTATTTAAACGCTAGCACGATCACCGATCTTGTTAACCACTTTCAAGTGGTTGAATCGAGTATTATAAAAACTTTATTAAAACACTAATTGTATCAAATTTTATTACGTATTCATGATTAAGTTAAGATAATTAAGTTAAAATCGCATAACTTAGCCTCCGATCTTGTCAGTTTTTTATGTTTTTAATCGCATTTTGAAAGACTAGTCTGATTACTTTAGAATCAAGTTACTTAAATATCGAATATCATAGTCAACGATCTTGCCGATCTAAGCGGCCACAAACTATACATGGTGGTATCAAGTTTAGTAATACAACTTTGATACAATAAAATCCTTGTCAAACTATTCCTTACAAAAACTATTTCACAATATGCCATGATCTTACTCCGATCTTGTCAACCACTTTTAAGTGGTTGAATCGAGTTTTGTGTATTTTATAAAAGTTTAATTAAAAAAAAACACTAATTTATCAGATTTAATTACATGTTCAAGAAGATCAAGACCATGATTACATCAAGATCGCATATCTTAGTCTTCGATCTTGTCAGCTACTTTATGTTGTTGAACCGAGTTTTAAACAACTGGTCTGTATATTTTGTGAAAACTTAATTTGAACACAAATTGTATTAAATTTAATTACATATTAAAAAAAGTCCTGGTCATGATTACGTCAAAACCGCATTTTTTAAACTTCGATCTTGGCAATTACATCTATGTGGTTATACCTTGTTTAAAAAACTCGTGATCTTGGTCAGAATCGTCTTAGTTAGTAAGAGAACTTTGCTAATACAAAGCCTGATCAAAATAGTCCTTTCAAATCCTTTAACGCAAGCTAAAACACCCGTAATATATGCTGTAAAAAAGTGCAACAAAAACACAATATATCATTTCCAGTTAAAAGGAAATAAAAGAAATTGCAACCTTTCGTTACTCTTTTTTCACAGAAATAAAAAAGAACTCAATTTACAATGCATACTTCCAAATACATACAAACACTGACACCCATACATATTTCTATCCAATCAGCCACGTATGATGAACACAACTGCTGCATATGTGCTCCTATATTCCTAAGAAAAACTAGTAAAATCTAGGAAAAATAAAAAAAGAAGCAACAAAAATTGCAAACGTTATAAAACGTAACATTTGTTATTGAATTTCAATTGAATTGATGATTGTTTTTCAATTCGTAATATGTGTTTTTTTCTACTCATTTCATCTAACGTTTTGCACTTTGTTTATTTTACCATTTTTTTTTTTGGTAAAAATTGTTGTGTTTCCTAAACGACACAACTTTATTTTAAGATGAGTAAGTAAAAATTATATTTCAAACAAATTTGTTTTTTCTCTCATGTTTTTCTTATTCAATCTCCTGGCAACGTCTGTGTTAAATGCCAAACAATTTGCAAGAATTGTTTTTTTGATTTTTATATAATAAAAAAATTGCAGGGTGTGAATATGCAGAATAAAGAGAATTTAATATTTAAAAGAGATTTCTATGTATATTATTTAATTTAAAATAAATTAAAATTTAAGTGAAATAAATTGCAGAAAAGGACACTTTTGCACACATTCATATTAAATAATTCTGTTTTTATTTACTTTTATCGAAAATTATTAAAACAAAATTAAACAACTGACAAGTTAACATACAGTCTATAGTTTAGTCTATAGTTTAGTCTATAGCTTGATCTATAGTTTAGTCTACAGTTTAGTCTATAGTTTAGTCTATAGTTTGATTTATAGTTTAGTGTATAGTTTAGTCTTTAGTTTAGTCTATAGTTTAGTCTATAGTTTAGACTATAGTTTAGTCTACAGTTTAGTCTATAGTTTAGTCTATAGTTTAGTCTATAGTTTAGTCTATAGTTTAGTCTATAGTTTAGTCTACAGTTTAATCTAGATCTTAGTCTAGATCTTAGTCTATAGTTTAGTCTATAGTTTAGTCTATAGTTTAGTGTATAGATTAGTGTATAGTTTAGTCTATAGTCTAGTCCATAGTCTAGTCTTTTGTCTAGTCTATAGTCTAGTCTATTGTCTAGTCTATAGTCTAGTCTTTAGTCTAGTCTATAGTCTAGTCTATAGTCTAGTCTATAGTCTAGTCTATAGTCTAGTCTATAGTCTAGTCTATAGTCTAGTCTATAGTCTAGTCTATAGTCTAGTCTATAGTCTAGTCTTTAGTCTAGTCTATAGTCTAGTCTATAGTCTAGTATATAGTAGAGTCTACAGTCTGGTCTATGGCCTAGTCATGATCTATTCTATTGTCTAGTATATGGTCTATTCTTTAATCTGGTCTTTGGTCTAGACTTTGGTCGAGTGTTTAGTCTAGTCTATAGAATAGTAAATCAATAATCTTTTTTTGATAAAATAATACATACGTTTATCATTTTTTTACTTAATTATTCCAACCATTAGCGGACCGTTACGTGCTGGTAGTCTTCTCACATAAACCATCATTTAGTTCGCTTAATGTTTTAATTTTACTTTTTGCCGCTATTGCCTCCTCTTTGTTGCAAACTTTATCTGGATGTTTTGAACATTTAATTTTTACTAAATATTCATACTTTTGACACTGGCATGCAAGCATGCTGGGTAAATTTGCTAGCTTTGTTGTAAAAGAAAAAAAATGTTTTTTTTTTATTTCCTCTATTTGTTGCAACAGCAATTACCGCATTTTTTGTAAATCACGTTTTCAAGTGCAGCAAATGGTAGAAAAAAAAAACAACTACAAAGAAAAATAATGTTTTTTCACGGACGTGCACCTGCCAAAATGAAATCATTAAAAAACGAACTCATGAAAACGTTAATGTTGCATAAAAATAATAATAATACTCACATCCATATACAAAGTATACAAACAGCTAACACCTTGTTCGTACCGTTTTGTTTGAAACGTGCCACTGTGCAACAGAGTTGTATGTATGCGTGTGTTGGTATACTGTTGAGGGCGTTTGGTTTAGTGTATGTGTTTCGTGGTATCATGCATTTGAGAGCGCTTTTTTTGTTAATTTTAATTTTATAAAAGAAAAATTCATTGTAATTTTGTTTTCAATTTAATGAACTTTAAATGCACAAACAAATTATATAATACAAAAAAAGCAAAAAACTCCAACGAAGAAAAAATAAATTAAAATACAAACAACTATTAATTTTCATACATATTTAATGAGTTTTTAACAAATTGAATTTTATATACATATTTTCAACTCTTTGTTGCTGATTTTTTATTATTAATTTATTAGCAAATAATAAGAGTTAAATTCGCAACCAGAGAAAAATTACTACACTGTAGTAATAAGTAATTTATTAACTATATTTTTTCATTTGATATTGGTAGTGAAGGTGTACTTGACTTTAATTTAAATGGGATTTATTAAGTCCCAAATTTCCTACAATTACATAACTCTTTTTTAATTAAAGGTATAGTCAGTCGTTTAAAACCAATATTGTTTAAGAGTTACAAATGATTTGATAAAACCAATATGATTTTTTTCTAAAATAATAAAAATAATTGCCACATGATCTTTTTTATTAAACAATTTATAAATTTTTATTAAATGCTATTTTATCATATATAAATATATTGAATACTTAAATGATATAACTAATTGCAATTTGATATTAATTCAAATCAACATTTTATAAATATTCAACTCAATCAAGTATTAATCTGTGTATTATTTGTTAATGTTAAGGTTTGTAACTATAGACTAGACCACAGACTAGACTAGGATGGACTGTAGACCGACTTTAGATTATAGATTAGACTATAGGCTATTAGTTTAGCAGTTCTTGAACGATAGTGCTGAAAATTTGTGTATGGCCAACTAACCCATAGCACTAATCTTTATGTCTGGCCTACTATACCATAAATTTTACCTTGGTGCTAATTTCATTAAAATTGTCACAAAATTCCCCATATATAAAAGATTTGCTGACTTACTGATTTTTCATTGCACAGCCTAAACGGTTACACCTAAAATTTTGTAATTTTGACAGTAGATATCTTTTACATTATGATCCTAAGAAAGGATTTTTTGAAAATTTTAAAATTTAAGGCCTTATTTTCACCCAAAAATAGATCTATTTAAAATTAAACTTGCAAAAGATATTTTGAGTGAAAACATAAAAGTCTATTTTTTTCGAAAACTATAAGCAAAAACAAGCTAAATCTGTGATCACTTTTATTTCCCACAAAAACCAACATTTTGAGTGAAAACATAAAAGTCAATTTTTCTCGGAAACTATAAGAGTTACAGCCAAAACAAGAGAAATCTGTGATCACTTTTATTTCCCACAAAAACCGATATTTTGAGAGAAAACATAAAAGTCCGTTCTTCTCGAAAATTATAACAGATACAGCCAAAACAAGCGAAATCTGTGATCACTTTTATTTCCCACAAAAACTGACATAAAAGAAAACGTAAAAGTTCGTTTTTCTCGCCAAAACAGGCGAAATCTGTGATCACTTTTATTTTCCACCGATATTTTGAGTGAAAACATCAAAGTTCGTTTTTCTCAAAAACTATAAGAAATACAGCAAAAACAAGTAAAATCTGTGATCACAATTATTTTCCACCAAAGAAACTATACGAGTTGCAGCTAAAACAAGTGAAATCTGTGATCACTGTTATTTCTTACCAAAAACCGATATTTTGAGTGAAAATATAAAAGTCCGTTTTTCTCGAAAACTTTAACAGATACAGCAAAAACAAGCGAAATCTGTGATCACTTTTATTTACCACCAAAGACCGATATTTTGAGTGAAAACATAAAAGTCCGTTTTGCTCGAAAACTACAACAGATACAGCAAAAACAAGCGATATATGTGATAACTTTTATTTTCCACCAAAAACCGATATTTTGAGTGAAAACATAAAAGTCCGTTTTTCTCGAAAACTATAAGAGATACAGCCAAAACAAGTGAATTGTGTGATCACTTTTATTTCCCATCAAAAACCGATATTTTGAGTGAAAACATAGAAGTCCGTTTTTCCCGGAAACTATACGAGTTACAGCCAATACAAGCGAATTCTGTGATCACTTTTATTCCTTAACAAAAACCGATACTTTGAGTGAAAGCATAAAGGTCCGTTTTTCTGGAAAAGTATAGGAAATAAAGCAAAAACAAGCGAAATCTATGATCACTTTTATTTCTCACAAAAACCGATATTTTGAGTGAAAACTAAAAGTCCGTTTTTCTAGAAAACTATAATAGATACAGCAAAAACAAGCGAAACCTGTGATCACTTTTATTTCTCACAAAAACCGCTATTTTGAGTGAAAACATAAAAGTCCATTTTTCTCGGAAACTATAAGAGTTACAGCAACTACAAGCGAATTCTGCTTTCAATTTTATTTCGCCGATATTTTGAGTGAAAACATAAAAGTCCGTTTTTCTCGAAAACTATAAAAGATACAGTCAAAACAAGCGAAATCTGTAATCACTTTTATTTCTCAACAAAAACTGATATTTTGAGTGAAAACATAAAAGTCCGTTTTTCTTGAAAACTATAATAGATACAGCAAAAACAAGCGAAATCTGTAATCACTTTTATATTCCACCAAAAACCGATATTTTGAGTGAAAACATAAAAGTCCGTTTTTCTCGAAAACTATAATAGATACAGCAAACACAAGCGAAATCTGTGATCACTTTTATTTCCCACCAAAAACCGATATTTTGAGTGAAAACATAAAAGTCCGGTTTTCTCGAAAACTATAAGAGTTACAACCAAAACAAGCGTAATCTGTGATCACTTTTATTTCTCAACAAAAACCGAAATATTGAGTGAAAACATAAAAGTCTTTTTTTCTCGAAAACTATAACAGATACATCCAAAACAGGCGAAATCTGTGATCACTATTATTTCCCACCAAAAACCGATATTTTGAGTGAAAACATAAAAGTTCGTTTTTTTGTGATCACTATTATTTCTTACCAAAAACAGATATTTTGAGTGAAAACATAAAAGTCCGTTTTTCTCGAAAACTATAAGAGTGACAGCAAAAAAAAAAGCGAAATCTGTGATCACTTTTATTTTCCACCAAAAACCGATATTTTGAGTGAAAACATAAAAGTCCGTTTTTCTCGAAAACTATAACAGATACAGCCAAAACAGGCGAAATCTGTGATCACTTTTATTTTTCACCAAAAACCGATATTTTGAGTGAAAACATAAAAGTCCGTTTTTCTACTAAAACTATAAGAAATACTGCAAAAACAAGCGTAATCTGTGATCACTTTTATTTTCCACCAAAAACCGAAATTTTAAGTAAAAACATAAAAGTCCACCAAAAACCGAAATTTTGAGTGAAAACATAAAAGTCCGTTTTTCCCGAAAACTATAAGAGTTACAGCCAAATCAAGCGTAATCTGTGATCACTTTTATTTCTCAACACAAATCGAAATTTTGGTTGAAAACATAAAAGTCCCTTTTTTTGAAAACTATAATAGATACAGCAAAAACAAGCGAAATCTGTGATCACTATTATTTCTTACAGAAACCTAGCGATCTCTGTGATCACTTTTATTTTCCACCAAAAACCGATATTTTGAGTGAAAACATAAAAGTCCGTTTTTCTCGAAAACTATAACAGATACAGCCAAAACAAGCGATCTCTGTTATCACTTTTATTTTCCACCAAAAACCGTATTTTGAGTGAAAACATAAAGGTCCGTTTTTCTCGAAAACTATAAGAGTTACAGCTTAAACAAGCAAAATCTGTAATCAATATTATTTCCCAACAAAAATCGATATTTTTAGTGAAAACATTAAAGTCCGCTTTTCTCGAAACCATAAGAGATACAGCAAAAACAAGTGAAATCTGTGATCCGTTTTCTCGGAAACTATAAGAGATACAGTCGAAAGAAGTGAAATATGTGATAACTATTATTTTCCACTAAAACCCATATTTTGAGTGAAAACATAAAAGTCCGTTTTTCTCGAAAACTATAAGAGTTACAGCTAAAACAATCGAAATCTGTGATCACTTTTATTTCTCAACAAAATCCGATATTTTGAGTGAAAACATAAAAGTCCGTTTTTCTCGGAAACTATAAGAGTTACTGCCAAAACAAGCGAAATCTGTGATCACTGTTATTTCCCACCAAAAACTATAAGTAATACAGCAAAAACAAGCGAAATCTGTTATCACTTTTATTTCCCAACTAAACAAAAAACGATATTTTGAGTGAAAACATAAAAGTGCCTTTTTCTCGGAAACTATAAGAAACAAAATTCATTACGACTATAATTAGGATTGCCTTCAAACTGAAACTTCAGAAAAGGGTAATGCTTATTCAAATACGATTTTTACAAGTATATCGTTGAAATTTGACACAAACAAGTTCTATATAAAACAAAATAATTGAACGTACCCGCATAAATTGCACTTACGCTTATAACTGATTTAAAATACGAATAGAACAATAAAATAATAAGTATTTTACCAATAATAAGTATTATACCAATTTGATTATATATTTACGGTTTAAGAATTAAACAAAAATATTTTGTTAATTCAAATTTAGTTTAGATATATTCCAAACATCACCCTAAAGATTCGGAACAGCCGAATATAATATTTTCACTTGTTTTAACTTTAATATTCCATTTTTTTTTAATAAATATTCATAAATATCATATTTTTTACTATTCATAATAATCTACATAAATTAGCGCACATTTTCCCTATATCATTCATTCCTAATGAAACATGCAATCATTAAAACCTCCACATATTTTGTACATAGATGCACATGCAGAATAACTGTCTAAGGAAGTTTTTTAGATATAATAAATAATTAATAAACAATATTTATTATAATTACAATTAATAATATTTTATTTATTAAATGAAGTATTGGCCCACAAATTTTAATTAAATATTTAGTTAAATTAATTAAACATTTTGTATAAGTTCAGTTATTTTGTTATTATCTCTTCTTTCTACGATAATTTCCAAATTTTTGTTTAAATAAATATTGTTTAATTTACATTGTATATTTATTTAAAACTTATGAAATATTTTGGTTTCATTAAATAGTTTTTAAAAATTTATTTGATATCTCTGGTTTTAAACATTTCGTTTTTATGATGATTTCTTTTGTACATGCATGCAATGCGTTCAATAACATTAAAATTTAATGCATTATTTTAATGCAATGTTATTATTATTATTATTATTATTATTATTTTTATTATTAAGAGTATTGTTTTAAAGTAACTATAAAACTAAGTGGCTGTCGAAAAATACTTTTTGCTATAAAAACTACAGCATTTCCCATGGCATTTATCAAACAAATACAAACTTGGATAATAATTAACAATTTTTTGTGTTTCCTTTCTGGATCAGTGTTTAGTAGGGTGGGTCGAAAAAAAAGTTGAGTCAGTCAGCCCCTACGATTAAAGATATGTTAATAACATTTTCAAAAATATAAAAAATATTTTTTTTGCCACGCCTAGAAATACCGCCCGTTTTGTTTATTATATATTACGACGCCATTTTAAGTCCGATCGTAACATATGATATATCAATATTTATGGCTTGGATGTAGCTACATTTCACCCTTGGATGATTTTTAAATTGCACGTATAATAGCTCTTTAGGTATAAAGTGAGCATTTTAAAAGCCTATATTTCATGTAATTAAATGTACTTTATTCCAGTATAGCCATAACTATAGACTAGACTATAGACTAGACTATAGACTAGACTATAGACTAGACTATAGACTAGACTACAGACTAGACTACAGACTAGACTATAGACTAGACTATAGACTAG
>NC_060953.1:48184879-48186260 GCF_022045245.1 Lucilia cuprina | reverse complement strand
GTTCTAGTTCAGTTCTAGTTCAGTTCTAGTTCAGTTCTAGTTCAGTTCTAGTTCAGTTCTAATTCAGTTCTAGTTTAGTTCTAGTTCAGTTCTAGTTCAGTTCTAGTTATGTTACAGTTCAGTTTTAGTTCAGTTGCAGTGCTAGTTCTACTTTAGTTGTAGTTATAGTTTAGGCCTGATCCCCGTAACCTATGATATTTAGCACAGTCAAAACTACAGTGCTTTGTAAACAACGAAAATTTAAAAGTAAGCTCAGCAAACTGTGTAATGCTTATCATTAGGTTTTAATGCAAATTATTGGCGTCTATTTTTTTCTTTTATGTTTGGGCTCTAAAGTGAAAATTATATTGATGAAAAAGCGTATCAAAGTTTGTGTTTATAATTCCAAGTATTTTTGTTAGTGGTAGAAGGGTGTATTGTTTGTAATTTTAAGCTGCCACAGAACAACACATAAATGAAAATGGTTTTACGCATCGTTTACAGAACATGAATGAAGAATAACTTTTTTCAGGATTGAGTTCGTTGCGTATTAAATATTGTTCGGTAATGTATCAAACGCAATAATCAATTTATTTGAACCAACAACTAGAACTTAAAAAAAAAAATACTAAGTATAGTACACACATTTGTTAACTTTCATGTATACTCCCACACATACTCTTACTTACGTATTTAGCAATAGCCTGCAAGTATACTTTAATATCCGGAATACATGTTTTAATGGAAGCATATTCGAATAACAATAACTCTATAAAACAACTTAACTACTTACTAAAAGATTTTTTTTAAGTCAAAATCTGTTTTAGAATCTGCAGCATTAAAACAAGCACATTCTTCTCTGCTATACTTATGTCACAAACATTACGCGTAACCTAGTGTATCATCTATATATCTATCATTGTACCAGCATTTTGGAAAAAATCATAAAAATGAATGTTCTGAGGGGAAATAACATTTACTGGTTGGTATCTATTTAAGCATAAAAACGGAAGTTGCGCAATTTTTATACAAAAAAAAAAAAGAAAGAATGTCTGAATTTGTTTGTTAGTTTATCGAACTTCTACTTATATATGAAAAATACAGAAAAAATAAAACGAGAATACAAAATTAAAGCAGCATATCTACGGATCTGTGAGTATGATTGGGGGATTTGTATTAGTGTTACGCATTGGTATTAGTGTACTAAAGTTATTTAAAGGCTCAAAAATAAAATAGTTTTAATGAAAATTGAGGCTAAACTGAATATATTTAGTTCAATTCTAGTTTAGTTCTTGTTCAGTTCTAGTTCAGTTCTAGTTCAGTTCCAGTTCAGTTCTAGTTCAGTTCTAGTTCAGTTCTAGTTCAGTTCTAGTTCAGTTCTAGTTCAGTTCTTGTTCAGTTC
>NC_060953.1:48181608-48184779 GCF_022045245.1 Lucilia cuprina | reverse complement strand
AGAACTGAACTAGAACTGAACTAGAACTGAACTAGAACTGAACTAGAACTGAACTAGAACTGAACTAGAACTGAACTAGAACTGAACTAGAACTGAACTAGTACCGAAATTTAACTAAACTATAACTAGAAAACTTTCCATAAATTTTCTATTTATTTATGGAAAAGTGATACTGTGAAGATCTGCTGTTAATACTTATTAATACATAAATACACTCTAAAATCTATTGCCATTGTTACAACACAAACAGTTTGGTGTTCTGGCTATTGTCATCCTGTGAATCTGACATCACAACTACAGACATACTACGTAAGTATGTATTAGGGTGATATTTATATCTATTGATGTTTTAGTTAATTTTATTTTCTTATATTCAGCTTACAAGTAAGTTAGCTGGGAAAGTAGAAAGTAAATTTTAACCGGGTTTACCCTAATTTGTTTTTTTTGCTTGTATGTGTGTATATTAGTGAGCATGCATTGGTTGGTTTCTTGTATGGTTTTTCTGCAATGATTTTTATCCTCCTTTTGTTGTAGGCCATTCTCTCAGTTTATGTAATAGGGTCGAGAGGGATACACACAGAGACAGAGTTTATTTACTATCTGTTAAAATACTTATTTATACACAATAGTTTTCATGGATTTGTTTTTCTGTAGGATTTTTTTTTTTGTGTTCTATATTAAATATACAATATATTTTTCTATGAACGAATCTAAACATACTAAATTGCACTAGACTTGTGTGTCAAGTTATTTAAGAGTTATGGGGGCAACATGTGGCTGCTTTGTGTACAATTTGATATTTTATAAAATATTTTCTAAACTCATGAAATTCTTTGTTGTTATTATATTAACAATATTCAGTTAAGTTTTATTTCTATTTTTTTTTCAAAACTTTTGGGGTTAAACGATGGGAGACACTAACAGTGTTAGAGACAATATATGCGTGTGAATAGTTTTGAAGTATATAGTATCTGCTCTTATAATACAATAAAAACTTGTTGAAATTCTGGCCATAAAATTGGATGTCAATTAGTAGATTGTAGTTTAGTATTAAAAATAATATATGTGTTTATATTTAAACACATAAGTAAAATATATGGATATGTGTTCTTGTTTTTGTAATAAATTGTCAAAATTTATATAATATAACCAAGAGTTAAATGGTAAAATTTAAAATTATTATGTTTGCTTTATAACTTCATAATGTGAAATATGTATTTAATCAAGATATATATACAGTTAATAATAGTAATGCAGATAAATTTCTAAAATTTCTCTTTTATAAAAAATCTTTTTAAATTTCTCGTTATATTAAAAATTTTCTAAAAATTCCCGCTTTATAGAAAATTTTATACATTATATTAAAAAAGTTTTAAATTTTTTTCGCTTAAAGAAAATTTTCTCAAATTTCTAGTTTTATAGAAAATTTACCAAAATTTTTCAATCTATAGAAAATTGTCCAAAATTTTTCAATCTATAGAAAATTGTCCAAAATTTCTCGTTCTATAAAAAAAAATTAGAACCTCTCCTTTTAAAATAAATTTTTTAAAATTCATTTTTTATAAAAAAACTTTCTGAAAATTTTTATTTTAAGAAATTTTAAAAAATTTCTTCTTTTAGTAAAAATTTCGAAAATATTTGATTTTAAAGAATTTTTTTTTAAATTTAATTTTTTTAAAGCAAAATTTCTGATTTTTAAGGAATTTTTCTAAAAAGTATTTTTTTAAAGAAAATTTTCTAAAATTTATAAAACAATTTCTAAAGTTTTTCTTGGAAATTTGCTTCTTCTGCTAAAATGTTCCTTTTAAAACAAATTTTCCAAAAATTATCTTTTTGTCATTTATTCCCATTATCTTTGTAAAACATCTCCCAATTTGATTAATGTATTTTTAAATTGACAGTTAAATTTGCTTTCAAAATGATAAGAAAACAAAACAATCGAATATAATTACTAAACTTAAATAAAATAAAAAATAAAATAAATAAAGCAATCGTTGTCTTCAGCTTATAATTAATTACTTTAAAATCAATTAATTTGAATTAAATCATTTAACCCTTTTTTGTTGTCTCGCATTAACTAGTAATTGAAAGTTTGTTGGGTATTGTTGCAAAATAAAAAGACTTATAATTGTCATTAACATAAATGTTTAATGAAAGGAAAGAAATAAACTTTTTCAAAGATTAACTAGAACTTAAAGATTTGAAAAAGGTAATTAAATAAAATTAAAGAGGAAATTATGTAAAAAAAGAATAACATTTTTTTCACTTCATTTTTAATTGCTTACAATTCGTTTATATAATATCCTCATCCTATTGCTTAATATCCCAATTATAATACATTATTATTTTTCCATTGTTGTTGAAAGCTTTTGACCAAAATCCTACCTTAAGTTCTAATTCCATTCCCATTTTTGGTTTTATTTTTAAAATGTACACTACATACACACATTTGGAGCTAAAAATATCGAATAGAGTATTATGGAAATTTTAACTTTTTGTTAACGCTCTTTTTTGTTGTTTTCCCCTTAAACAATGTGGCCCTTGTTCATTTTCGAAATTAGAGCAAGCGATAAGTAATGTAAAAACAATAAAAACAACAACTACTATAACAACAAAATATATAAAGAGAAAATTCAGCTTAAATGGTTGGCGGTAGCAACTAACTTTGTAAAAAATATTCGTTAATTTTCACAAAGTAAAAGACGGTCAAAGGTTTCACAGGCCTTTCACAGGGCCTTGCTTTAAGTTCGGTACGATATAAGATAGATAGATTTTAGTTCAGTTCTAGTTCAGTTCTAGTTCAGTTCTAGTTCAGTTCTAGTTCAGTTCTAGTTCAGTTCTAGTTCAGTTCTAGTTCAGTTCTAGTTCAGTTCTAGTTCAGTTCTAGTTCAGTTCTAGTTCAGTTCTAGTTCAGTTCTAGTTCAGTTCTAGTTCAGTTCTAGTTCAGTTCTAGTTCAGTTCTAGTTCAGTTCTAGTTCAGTTCTAGTTCAGTTCTAGTTCAGTTCTAGTTCATTTCTAGTTCCGTTCTAGTTCAGTTCTAGTACCGTTCTAGTTCTGAACTGAAGTTCTAGTTCAGTTCTGGTTTAGTTCTAGTTCAGTTCTAGTTCAGTTCTAGTTCAGTTCTAGTTCAGTTCTAGTTCAGTTCTAGTTCAGTTCTAGTTCAGTTCTAGT
>NC_060953.1:48148628-48181508 GCF_022045245.1 Lucilia cuprina | reverse complement strand
GACTATAGACTAGACTATAGACTAGACTATAGACTAGAATATAGACTAGACTATAGACTAGACTATAGACTAGACTATAGACTAGACTATAGACTAGACTATAGACTGTACTATAGACTAAACTATAGACTAGACTATACACTTGATCAGAAATCCCTCATTGGTTGAAACTGTAGTTTTTAGTAAAGTTCTGACTGTAGGTCTTATTGTATTTATGACTGTAGTTCGAGCTATTTTCTAAACTCAAAAATTAAAAAGTTACTAAATTATATAATGAGTGTTTTTTCATGTTATCTAACTAATGCAATTACTTTATTCAAATCTTTAATAGAAAGAGTTACACATGTTTGTTTTTTAACTAAATAATATAATACATAATAAAATATGTATGTATATCACTTTCAATTAACTTTGAAATTATCTACTAGAAAAATTACTCTGTCTAGTAATGTTTAACAAAAGCCAGCCATCAAGACATACAGCATATCACCCAGTAAAAATACAAAGTCACATTTATTATTACATCCTCTACTCAAACTCACTTTAATAGGATTTCAGGATAAATGCTTCTCTATGTGTGAAACACTTTTTTTTTTGTAAAACTTACACATAACAGATATGTTAAATAAAGAAGCGGAGAATATAATACTTATAGTGTGATGATAAAAGGCAAAGTAAATTTCAGAATTTAACTTAATCATAATTTAATTAATGTGTTAAAGGCGTTAAGGAAAAAATAAAACTTAACCACACACAAAGACAGTAAAAAATAAACCAACCATATACACGTGCGCAGCTTAAAATAAGATAAGACACATATTTACAGATAGAGGTGGTAAGCAAAATAAAAGTATTTAAAGTGAAATTTTAAGGACTATGCGTGATTATTAAGTGCAATATGTATATATAAGCTAGATAATAAAATATATATTTTTTTATTTTTCTATAGAAGTTATTCTTTAAACAGAAAAATAGTTTTGAAAAATTTATTGTTTTAGTGTCTGGGTTAAAATTGTTAGAAAATGAAAAGGTTTATTTTAGTAAGGTTCACCCTAATTTAAATATGATTTCAAATATTTATACTTACGCATATATATATACACCTTTTCACATGTTAAAGTAGTAGTAAAACCTTTTGTGTTTTTTCGTCCTTGTAAAACGAATAGGTATGAAAAAAGCAAATTTTGAGAAAAAAATATATATGTTACCTTTTTACACTTCAACATGCTTAAATAACAATAATTAAAGCAACATAAATAATATAAAGGGAATATTTAATTCCATGCATACATATGTACATTTTTATAAACAAAATACAAACCCTGTAGTGGTCATGTCTGTAAAATAAAGGCTATTAATTGGATTATATAGTTCAAGCTTTTGTCTAGTTAGTTAGAACTGTAATCTGACTATATGAAAGAATATAGTTTCAATAATGGACTACAGTCTGAATGTTAGACTGTCCTATAAACTGCGCTCTAGTCTCTATTTTAATATGGACTTTAGACTGAACGCTTTTCTAGTATATATGGGCTATATATAAGTACATTAGACTATATTCTATACTACAGACTGGATCATAGAACTATACACTAAGCTTTATTGTTAACAGTAGACTGTGCATTTGCCTGGACTATAGAAAGGATAATACACTTTTTATACTATAGCTAAGATTATAGACTGATTTTCAGTCTCTAGTTATTGTCCATAAGATAGACTATAACTTGACTATATAATGAACTAAGTTCTAGAAAATTGCATAGACTGTGCTATAACCTAGTCAGTATTCTCACTATAGTCAGAACGGTAGTGTGGACTTAAGTCAGTACTAAAGACAGACTTACATTTAGAACTATAGTGAGAACTATACCTTTATAACCTTTTAATACTGTAGGGATTTATATTTGTACAAGTATTAAAACTTACCTTTCTATTGGTTCTCTGCATATAATGCTCATTTAAGTCAGACTCTTAAATAAATTAATTAATGGTATATATATTCATAAGGACAGACCAGGAAATCGGATTTTATTCAGAAAAGTTATAAAAACATAATGGGTGGAACCAATAGTTTATGTTTTAAATAAAATTTTTATATATATGTATATTTAATATTTAGCAAAAACTTAGTAATAACTTGCAATTGTAACCACTTACCTATTAACATACTTTTCAGTGGCCACTACTTATCGTTCTGATTACATAGAAGTGATGGTTTTTCTTCAGAATTTTTATTGACGTAATTGAGTACAATGACATTACCATATTTAAACATTAACTTAAAATGCTATTGTGTAAAAAAATTTTAGCATTTTAACCCCTTATCCGCTAATGAAATTTTATGCTGGGTAGTTTTATTTCTAATAAAAATTTTTAAAAATTGTTTGACCTTTCCTAGATTCTACATTAATCAATTAAGTTAATTTTTTTTTTTAATTGAACATTAATTTTTAAGTTGTCTAATAAAATATAATAAATTAATCTTAAACGAGACACAAAAAGTTTGTCAATATTATTACATCTTTTGTTACTGCCAGCAAAAAGTTTCGATGACTTTAGTTTTCTTATAAACTAAAACTCTTGTCTTATATTAACTTTACTTGCGTGTTAGACTAAACAAAACTAACAATAATGAATAAATTCTTTAATAGAAGTATTTAAAAGTTTACTATTATAACTACTGAAATGTAGGAACTATATGTATGATGTATATATGTATGTGTTTATATGCGTATTTGTTTGTATAGGAGTGTTAGTAATTATTAAGGTATTAAATTATAATTCTTTTTGTTTCATTCATCCATTATTTCCTTTATTAATTCACATCCAAAGACCTTCAGCATGGCCACAAACATTTCTACTTAGTTAAATACGTATTCATTTCATTGCCATGTTAACAATAGTTTATATTTATTCAATTTGTTTTCTTTGAAATTTTATTTTATAGTTATTTTTGTTTTAATATTTTGGGTTTAAACGTGTCATTTTTGTTAACACAAACACATTTACTTAATACTATGTGAAATTAAGTTATATGAAAAAACAATTACATTGTCAGTAAGAATGTTTGTACATGTGCTATTTGTATTTTAGCTAGCCCTTTTTACTCGGATTAAAACCGGGACCTTTTTCTGCCTTTTCATATTTTAAAAGTTTAAAGTTACACATGACTGTAAACACCCAATAAACAAAACGAAAAAGCTTATAAGACTAGACTATGAAGTATAAACTAGACAAAAGAATAGACGACAGGACAGACTATAGATTGGACTACAATGTAAACTATAGAATAGGCAATAGAATATATATAGTCTGGGCTACATGTACGACTATAGACTGCACTTTCGACTAGACATAGAATAGGCTTAAGACTATATTAAACTATAGGCTAGAGTGTAGACGATACTATACACTAGATTAAACTATACTACAGTCTAGACTAGACTACACAATATATTGAACTATAGTCTAAACTGTAGACTAAGCTATAGACGAGACATTAAACTATAAACTAGACTGGACTATAAACTAGACTGCACTATAGACTAGACCATAAACTAGAATAAACTATAGACCAGACTATAGACTAGACTATAGACTAGACTATAGATTAGACTATATACTAGACTATAGACTAGACTATAGACTAGACTATAGACTAGACTATAGACTAGACTATAGACTAGACTATAGACTAGACTATAGACTCGACTATAGACTCGACTATAGACTCGACTATAGACTCGACTACAGACTAGACTATAGACTAGACTATAGACTAGACTATAGACTAGACTATAGACTAGACTATACTATAGACTAGACTATAACCCAGACTATAGACTAGACTAGTTTATAGTCTAGATGTTGTCTAAACATTCTTATGTAGCTTAATAAAATTAATTATGAAATTCATCGATTTTTTATAAAAAATCTTTAAAATTATTTTGCTTAAATTTTAATATTTTAAAAAATAGTGTTACGTCACTAGAGTTGCAGTTTATAATCCATGTTTTGTAATTTAAATAAAATGTTTTTAAAAAGATTCTTCATTTTTTCTCCTTCCATCCGTACCTGAAGCCTGTATATGTAGTGCTCTTTAAAATAAATTAAATTAGAGAAAAATTTTAAAAAAACTAAATATTTTTTCTTTACATCAAATCCGTTTATTGACAATACCAGCACGTACATGTTAACTCGGTAAAGAGACATGCAAACTATGCACATTTAAACCAACATAAAATCAGGGACAAAAACGTCGCATAAAAAAAGTAAAATAATCAACTTGCAACTTTAAAAAATGCAATCAGTGCAAGTTTAACTGTAGCAGATAACAAGAGAGAGAGAGTAACTGAAGTTTATAAAAAGTATAAAACTTTATAGAAAAATATTAACTTTAGCGATTTGTGGCAACAACTTTTCAATGAAAGGCATTCATCAGATTTACGACAACGAGTATTTAACTAAAAGCAAAGAATACAAAAAGAAATGTTTGCTAAAGTATTAAAAAGTCTTTGAAATTTTATTTTTTTTTTAAATGTTTGTTAAATATTCCATAATCTTTTTATTTATTTTAAATATATGTATTAAAATCATATGTTTTAAATAAGATGTCAAAGTATCATTGTAAATCAACATTATAAGTATATAATATTTTCCGCTTTATTTTTTTCCATAGACTTAAATTTCCTAATTTAAAATGTTTTAAGTTATTTCGCTTAATACACATCTGTTACAATTCCCAACCCCCACTTTGATTCTCATTTTAACAATTCCCCAAATATCCCCTTACTCATCACCAAATTATTTAAGTTGTGTATTAATATTTAAACAACCATTTGAACATTAAATACAATTTTTAAATTTCATTCATTTGGTTACACGTGGAGTAAGAGAATGAGATTTACATTATAATGATATATTTATATAGAGAAATAAGTATTAGTGTGACATTTGATAGGATGATACAAAGATTACTTTAAGAAAGGTACCAGGTAGGAATTAGCAGGTTTTCTACAAAATAGTACTTTCTTGATTTTCGAATATTATTTCAGTGGATTTTGTAAATCGTTTCCCCTCACTTCACTACATATACATAGCTTTTGTATTTTTAAAAATTTGTATGGAAATATTTTCAACGCAAAGTGAAGTGTTTTACAAAATAAGGGGGTCAATTTTAGAATATAATAATTTTAACACAGGTGGTATATGCCTAAATATAAAAGACTTCAATAAGACTAAAGAAAGGTAATATTGTCATCTGTCATTGATATTTTTTGTACAATAGATTCATTAGCTATACTTACGATACTTAACGAATGAGAATAGTTTAATGTTATCCCTTTCAGAAAATCGTATATATTATTTTTTATTTTTCAAATGGTACAATTTATATATTCTTCCTGTTTCAAACGAGAATAGATGACGGATAATACCTGAACAAAACAGCAGAGTTGCTGATAAAAAGGAAATGTTTTATAGCCAAATCCACGAATACATATGTAAACACAAATGTGACATAACATATACATATACTCATCCGCAAACATTACCCAGTAAACATTGAGATTTAATTTTACTCAAAATCTAAGTAAAAAGTTTAATTCGAAAATTGTTTGCATTTACAAAAAAAGGAAATATAGTCATTATATTAACATTTAAGTTAAGTGTACTTTGCCTTAACAAATAAGGCTACTACAAAACTTGGATCTGCAATTTTTGTCGAGTTTACGACCTATTGTTTAATAACAAGGTTTACATAGACGGGCGGACAGACAGCCGGACATATAGTCTAGTCTATAGAATAGTCTATAGTCTAGTCTATAGCCTAGTCTATAGTCTAGTCTATAGTCTAGTCTATAGTCTAGTCTAGTCTATAGTCTAGTCTATAGTCTAGTCTATAGTCTATAGTCTATAGTCTATAGTCTAGTCTATAGTCTAGTCTAGTCTATAGTCTAGTCTATAGTCTAGTCTATAGTCTAGTCTATAGTCTAGTCTATAGTCTAGTCTATAATCTAGTCTATAATCTAGTCTAGAGGGTAGTCTATAGTCTTGTCTATAGTCTAGTCTATAGCCTAGTCTATAGTCTAGTCTATAGTTTAGTCTATAGTCTAGTATATAGTCTAGTGTATAGTCTAGTCTATAGTCTAGTCTATAGTCTAGTCTATAGACTAGTCTAGTCTATAGGCTAGTCAATAGTCTAATCCATAGTCTAGTCTATAATCTAGTCTATAGTCTATTCTATAATATAGTCTATAGGCTAGTCTATAGTCTAGTCTACAGTATAGTCTATAGCCTAGTCTATAGTCTAGTCTATGGTTTAGTCTATAGTCTAGTCTATAGACTATAGTCTTGTCTATAGACTAGTCTATAGTCAGTCTATAGTCTAGTGTATAGTTTAGTCTATAATCTAGTCAGTAGTCTAGTCTATGGTCTATTCTATTTGCTAGTCTATAGTCTAGTCTATAGTCTACTCTATTTTCCAGTCTAGTCTATAGACTAATCCATAATCCTGTCTATAGTCCAGTCTATAATTAAGTCTATAGTCTAGTCTATAGTCTAGTCTACATTTTAGTTTATAGTCTAGTGTATAGTGTAGTCTATAATCTAGTCTGTAGCCTATTCTATGGTCTATTCTATTTTCTAGTCTATAGTCTAGTCTATAGTATACTCTATTTTCTAGTCTACAGTCTAGTCTATAGTCTAGTCTTTCGACTACACTTTATACTATTATATAGACTTAAACATAGTTTATTCAGCTATTAAGTATTTTTATGCTATAACACCTATTAAAATCTGACTTATTTTGCATTTAAACACATACATATGTATGTATTTAATTTGCAAACACTTACATATATACGTACGTGGTTTTGTATAAAATCAAATATTGCTTTTGTTATCATCATATTTAAATATATGTTTTTGAATTTATTTATTTTACTTTTTATAAAATTATTCAATCATCATCTTATTTTCAAATCGTATAGTATGTATATATGAATTTATATGTACATTTGTATGTTTTTTTGTGTTATAGAGGAAATTATATTTTGGGTAACATTTGCATTTGTACACGTTGCAACAGTGAATAACAATAATATGGAAACAAAAAAATAAAATAAAATTAAAATAGTTTCTTTTTCTTCTCATCTCAAAATTCACTTTTTTTATTTAATTGAATAAAAAAACTTTTTTCAGTAATATATTAAAAAAATTATAGAATTTAGTTAATTAAGTGTTATTAATAGAAATTTGTCTTTAGTATTTGTATGTTAAAATATTTTTTGTATTAAACTAATTCAAGAAACATTTTCAAAGATTTTAATGATCAGCCTCATAAATAAGAATTTGTACTTCCTTTATTGTTACTTACGGTAGATATATCAAACCATTTGATTTTTCAAATATTTTTTCAATCTAAGTGAAAGAACGTGTGACTAACTGCTGGAATGTGTGTCTATAAAAGAGTTTATGTACATGTATACGAATATGTTAGTGCGTATTTTACAACCCAGCAAACATTTAAATAGTTAATTCAGCGTTTAAATTTTCTTTTATAACTAAATGTTATATTATTCAAAAAGCATTTGCCTTTGAGTAAGTCTTTGTTTTGAATTTATTCAGTATTAAAGGTTATTGTTTCCTGGGTTATTGCATGATTTCCTTTATTAAAGTTTGGCTGTATGTTGAGCTCTAACGGATATGATATGTGTATTAATAATCACACACACATGGTAGACATACATATATCTTTTATGTAAATGTGTATATCAATATAAATAGAAATTTATTCAACTTATAACATTTCAATATTATAACAGTTTTAGTTTTGTATTTTTCAATTTATTTTTTTTCTTTTTGTTGCTTTTTTATTTCCAGTTGACACCATGGGGAGCATTGTGCATGTGTATATAAATATCGATATGAATGTGAGTACAATATAATATTATTTGTATGAAAATTATATTTATGTGAATGTGTGAAAAAAACGAGACAAGTAGTTCTAGGAAATTGTCCCAAAATAACGATTAAAAGTGATCTTCAGAATCAAAACTTTATTAGATAAATAACATACAAAATTGTTTAAGAGTAAATCAATTCTCATGGATATTCAAACAACAAACTCCTAACTTTAGTTTACTTGGAGACACTAGTGTGGTGATTAGAACTTATACGTCAGTATAGAGAAAACGTACATGACAGATGAGCTAAAAATGTGTACATGAGTATATATTAATTTAAATAAGATATTATTCACAAATTTATAAAAATAATGATACACAAGCTTTCTTTAAAACTGCAGGGTTTTTTGTATAGAAATTTATACATGTATATATTAAGATAGCTTAAAAAAATAAATTAAACTTATTTGAATGGTTGAGTAGAGGCCTCCCTAATGATTTCCCATCATAAGGACCAAGATCAGCCAATAAACTATAGTCTAAATATAATATTGGTTATCATTGTCTGTCGGATTGCAGTTTTGAATTTAGTCTCACTATAGTCCTGACTTAAGCCTCTTCATAGTCTCACTATAGTCTCACTATAATAAAAACTAATAGTCACACTACAGTCCTGACTATAGTCACATTATAGTTCTGACTATAGTTACACTATAGTCCTGACTAAAGTTTCACTATAATTTTAATGTAATACTGACTAAAGTTTCACTATAGTCTTGCTATAATCCTGATCATAGTCTCACTATTGTCCTGACTATAGTCATGACTATAGTGTCGGAATAGTAAATACTATAGTCTTACTATCGTCAGGACCACAGGTTTCACTACTTAGTCTCACTATGCTTTAACTATAGTCAAGCCTATAGTCTCACTGTAGTCTTACGATAAACCTGCCGCTAGCAGTTATACAATAGTCTATAGCTTCACAATGGCTGTATAAAGTAATGATTATTGTCTCACTATAGTAAAGCCTATCATCTCTATAGTCTTTAATTCTTGACTTTAATCTTACTTTTATCCTGACTATAGTCGAGCTTATGCCCTTACTAAATATTGTCCTGATTATAATCTTACTCCCGACATAATAAGTATCACTTTTGTCGTGACTATAATTTCACTATAGTACTCACTATAATCTTGACTATACTTTACCTATAGTCCTAAAAATAGTCTTTCTATAGTGTACCAATAGTACTGAATATAGTCTCCCTATAGTCCTGACTATAATTACTCTATAGTCCTGAGTTAAGTCTCATTTTAGTGCTGACTATATTCATGATGTTGGTAGTAACTATAGCCTTACTATAAACTCACTATAGTCAAGACTGTAGTCCCGGTATTCCTGACTATAGTTTCACTAGAGACCTAAGTATAGTTTCTTTGTAGTGTGACTATTCCAGCAAAAAAACTTCCAAAGAAGCAAAAAAGAAGTCCTGAAAAATACCTGAAGATGTTATGATTTCAACACAGGCTTTTCATAAGAGGGATATTCTTTTCATTTAATTTCAAATTCACTTCATCTGAAGTCATTCGCAGGAAGTAATTTGTATGTTCTTTTTTTTTGAAAGTTATTAGGAAATGAAATTGGAGTACTATAGAATATAACTGTCCTTTTCATTTGATTCCAAATTCACTACTTCTGAAGTTATTCGCAGGAAGTAATTTTTATGTTCTTTTTTTGGAAGTTATTAGGAAATGAAATTGGAATATTATAAAATACAACTGCCCTCTTTTTTGATTCCAAATTCACTACTTCTGAAGTCATTTGCAGGAAGTAATTTTTATGTTCTTTTTTTGGAAGTTATAAGAAAGTGCAATTGTAGTATTATATGATACAACTAATTTGACATAAATAACATTAATATAAATTTATCTATTAACTCCAAAATATAATTGGTTTAATTCAAAAAATTTCAGTACAAAAAAATATACTTTAAATGAAAAAAATGGATTATTTTTGCTTGTTTGGATGTCAATAAACATCACTTCCACAGAAGCTATATAATTGCATTTAGTGCTACTTTTGACGTAGTGATAAATGTTAAGCTTTTGAAAGTATTTCGTTTTATTTTTGCTGGGTATAATCTCAATATACCTAAAGTCCTGTCTAAAATACTTGTAATCCTGACTAAAGTTTTGATAAGTTTAGTCTCGCCATATATTGGCTTTTGACTGTATTTGTGAGTCTGTTCAATACTTCTTACATCATTTGGTGTAACGATATTTTTTCATTTACTATTACATTATCACCCCGATTTGTCTTATGGCTTTCCTTTCTTAGCATGACTTTAATGTAATAAATATGTATATATTTTAAGCCTTTTGTGTATTCATCTATTTCCTTTTAGTGTTATTTTTTTTTGTGTGTTTCTGTCGACCATGTGTGTGATAAATAAATATTTCATTTTCAGTTAGGGAATAGTTTTCATATTATTATTGTATTTATTTTATTTTAGTTTTTTTCTTGGTTTCACATTTGTGTACATTTCTATTTCCTTAACAATTTTCTCTTGTGATTTTTATTTATTTGTAGGTTTTTTTTTCTTTACTTACTGTATGTTGTCTTCTTAATACAATACAAAATTTATGCATACGATTTTTTCTGATTTTCTGTCTGTCTTTTTTAGTATCACTTCTAGTTTTTTTTTTGTATATAAATCTTTTATAATAATAACACTTTTTGTATTTTTAAGGAAGATAAGGAATATGTATAAAATATATTTTCTTAAAGATTTTAGTAACATTTGCTTCTAGTTATACTTACATGCATATCGGTGTCATAAATTGGTTGTAGACTTTAGTTTGAGTTATAATGGCTTTCAACTCTAAATAGTATTGGCTAAATATTACTCATACTACCTGTAGTGCCTGTGATGAATAATATTGTTATATTAAACTTGAAATAATTACAAAATGGTGGAAATGTAAAATGGTTATGGCAAAATTTGTCTTGGTTCCATAAAACTGGTGCCACCTTAAAATGCATATTGGTTTAATTAAACATACATGCATGCATATGTGTGTATTAAAATGGGTTCCTGCATTTCAAGGTGAATGTCCTGAACTAAATAGTTACTTTAAAAAATAACCCATCTAACTCATTAATGTTACTTGTTGTCCTAGGGGAAAACTAATTGTGCTTTTATACAATATAACCCCTTTTCTTTAGGAAAAAAAATTCAACCCAAAAAAGGCTACATTGACTACATGAACAATTACTGGGCGTGTAAGGATGTACATACATACATATGTATATCTGTAAATATGTGTTTTATGAGCATGTGTATTTTATGATCAAACGATAAAACACGTTCTCAATTACTAAATGCTTGTTTTTGTTGTTGCTGTCAGAATGTTTACATTTTCAAAATGTTCTTGGAACACAGATTAAGTTCATGAAAAGTCATTAAGAAACGAAATTAAAATTGTTTATTTTTAGTTGTCCTCTATATACGAAGAAATAAAACTGTTATGAGAAGACACCTATAATATAGTAAGTATGTAAATGAAAAAGATTAGATTTAGTGTGTATAAGTATGTTTATTTAGATTAACTTACAAGTTTAAGCTTTTTATGTAAACAGCGAAATTAGCTGAAACATACTAGCAATGAATAGTTATCTGTTTTCTATGACTACATGACTCACAAGGGTCACAATGTACTCCTAATGTGGTTTTAGCAAAAGTATCACTGTAGTATATTGTTTGAACAGATGTCTTACTATAGTCCTAATATAAACGTATTACGGCTACATTATAGTTGTAAAGTCTTGATCATTATAGTCTATCAACAGTCTTGAAAGTCATTCACATTATAGACTATAATATGATCCATATATTGTGCTAACTATATACTCACTGTAGTCCCATTGTAAAGTATATATCTTTAGGAAAGTAAGGGATCATAATCCCTCAATTGTGCTAACTACAGTTTATATACAGTCCTGTCTATAGTTGCTCCATAGTTCTGACAATAGTTGTAACATAGTCCTAAATATAGTTATACAGTAGTTTTTACTGTAGTCTCACTATAACCTGAACTATAGTCAGAGTGTAGTCACACTATAAATATTAATATTTTGTTCTGTCTATAGTCTCTGTAGTCTTGACAGTACACTGACTAAAGCCTCAATAATAAAGCCTCACTGTAATTTTGACAACTGCCATCTGTAAAGGCAGTAGTTTTTACTGTGGTCTCACTATAACCTGAACTATAGTCAGAGTGTAGTGACACTATAAATATTAATATTTTGTTCTGTCTATAGTCTCTGTAGTCTTGACAGTACACTGACTAAAGCCTCAAAATGGTCTCACTATAGTTTTGACAATTGACATGGGCATAGGCAGTCTATTGTTTGAAATATTATACCTCTATTGTTCTATACGGTCCTGTCTCTCTCAGTCTTCCTTTAATACTGACTATAGTTTTACTATAGGAAAGTTTTACTAATGTTATGTATGTAGTTTCACTAAAGCCTGAAAAAATATCGAAATATTTAACGTGAATACCTGCCGTGTTGGCCTGATTTGACGGCAGCCTTGTGGGTAAGTTTCTTTAACGACTCACTACCGCCCTATTTATGGAATTTCCGCTCCAGTATACGTGCACTTTGCTCAAGTACTTGAGTTATCTAAGCTCTGACCGTTGCTGCCTATTTTCGAGATGTAATACATCATTCCATTTACAACTACGCAGATTGGATGGTTAAGTCGCCAACAGCTCCTAGAGACGTTCTTCGATAGGCAGAAATACGAATCCATCTTTAAACCTAGGACTCTCTCACAAATAACACACTGTAGTAATTCTAGTATGAACAAAGATTTCCCTGAACATACCTTTACACGAAAGGAGAATTCAATGGTATCACTTGTATAAGACATCTTTCATTGATTACCATTCAGTCAATCATACTTCTCATTCATCCGATACGCCCATAGAAACCAACATCCGACACGCTTACTGTAGGTATAAGGGCAGTTGGTACCACTATATTTATCTTGTATTATTTACAATTAACACCAACTCTTTTGCTACACTGAATCCTACAGTCACTTCTATGTGGGGTATATGTTGTTTCGGCAACAACACAATTTTCCGTGGATCCTAAAATAATCTCAACCAACTGGCCAGTCAGGATATAGTCCTCAGGGCAACTGGCCACACCAAAATGTGTGGTTCTCTGGTTCGACACCATGTCAAATCATTCCGAGAAAAGGCCGAGAATACATTTGATCATTATAAGTTTATAGTCCCGGCAGACTAGATGTATTAATATCTTCTTTTTTCCCCGGGATTGCAATCACACCAAGATGGGGTCTTTCATCAAGTTAACATGCCCCGGGGGGACTATAGCCTGAATAGTGCATAACTGCGTGTAGCCATAGTCATGATTATACATTCTCCACACTCCTGATTAGAGCCAATCAATAGCTTTAGTTTCTTCATACTGCTGACATTATTTTATATATAATTTTGATTCGTATTATACACGAAATTTTCATAATATTATGAAAAAGGTAGTTTATCGTAAAGTTAAGCATGGATTTTTTTCACTATATAGAAAGTTAGTAAGTTTTCTCTGAACAATTGCAGAATTATGACTGTAGTTAGTGATCGGCAATTATAACCAAGAGAGTACGGAAGCAGTAGAAGACACATGCTCAACTAAAGAAAGACACTTACAATCGTTAGTTTTTTTATAAAAGTCATGTTCTCTTTGTGTCTAACACTGCTTAACGTCCACAAACACATAACGAATATATGAATTCGTAAAATCAACACAAACAAATTCTAAAATACAATAAATATTACAAACTAAAGAACAGGATTTGCTTTGTTACTGCTTGAAATAACTATTATTTTGGATTCGAAATGTTTTCGCATGTAACAAGAGTTTTCATAACGCTTCTTTCTATGCAGTTCTGGCCACATACTCAACACATTTTTATAGCCTCCAGTTTAAAATACATACAATTTGATGCAACAAAACCGAAATGACTTTTATTGTATTGTATTGTGAATTTTCATTGTATAAATGTGTTGTTAATATTGCAAAATGTTGTTGTCCTTTTAAATGCCTCAAAACCATAGTCCAGTTTTGTATTGTATAAACATTTATATAGAAATATATTCATACATATGTACATATGTATGTGTTTTTGTAGTGTTTGTATAGAAAACTTTATACAAAGGAATTTCCCTCACACACGCACACACATACTCGCTCATATTTGGTTAGAAATCGGTTAAAATTTCAACGAACCCTGTAATGCCTGTGGTCTATTTAAGTAGTTCCCTTTTATTTCCTTTTTATTCATATTTATTTGTTGTGTTTTTTTTTTGTTATTGTACAAGTAGTTTTGTGGCTGTGTTTTGTTGCTTTAGCTGTTCCTGTAACGGCTCTGTTTTTTTTTGTCCAAGCAACAATAGAAACTGTGAACTGAAAGTATGAAAAATATAAAAAATAAACAACATGGCTGTTTCCGTTTATACAACAGTAGTGATTTTTTTCCTAGAGTTTTGTTCTGTTTTACCATAAAATGAATTTTATTCCATTGAAAACTTTGTTATTTGATTCGTTTTCCTTTTTGTTTTTTTTTTATTCAGTCACAAAACAATAATGTTTATAAGTGTGTGAGAGAGAGCGAGAAAAAAGTTTTCTTTTTCGTAAAAATTCAGAATTGGGTTCATCATTGTTAACGCCAATTTACATGTCTGGTTTATTATATTGCATATAAAATACAAGTGTATTGTTTGTACATGAATGTCACTGTATAGGTGTTGGGTATTGGAAGGAAGTCATTTTTTTAGTTTTATAGAAAATTTTATGAGAAAATCATATCTTTGTTATAACCTAGTAAAATATTTTAGAATTTTGGTAATGAGTTTAGTAAGTAATGTAGTTATTGCATACATTACTTGGTAATGAGTTGTGGTTATCAATAATATTAATTATTTTTTTTTAATAATTTGTAGTCAATTGTCTATAGGAATAAGTTAGTGTTTGGAAGTTTTTTCATGAAATGTTGACATTTACATTTGTGTGGAAACGATTCCAAATAGAATGATAAAATTAACTTTTAATGGGACATTGAGTAAGAGAATGGAATAGCAAACATAAAAAATAACTGTAAATCTAGTTTAAATCCGGAAAAGTGGGGTAATGCGATTTTTAACCAGTTGTTGTCATCGTTAAACAAAAATATGTAGTTATTCACCCAAAAATAACTACTGACACTTTTTTCCAATATTACTTACCCGGTGATTTTGATAAGAACAAAAATATTGTCTAGTTTCAAACGGGAATGACCTAAAAACTGTTACATCGATGTATGCTGAACATAATGGACACAAGACATGACCGATCAGGTACTTCGAATATATAAAATATTTGGACTGAAATGAATGTGGACGTAAATATATATTCGGACACAGAGAAGGCAATTGGTTAACATCTGCTGATAAATTAAATCTAAAGCAAGTATGAATGTATAGTCGGGCGTAGCCGACCATATGATACCCTACACCAGTCAATATGTATGTTAAAAATGGGGATTATTTAAAAAAATAAAACATTTGGTTTGTTTTTTAACTTTATTTCGGAATAATTTTACTTTTTTTTGGCAAAAAAAAAGATTTTTTAAGAGGGCTCAAAGGGGAGTAGGGCAAAATATGGCCCCATCCTTAAAAATGTTGGTAGGGGAAGTTAAGTCTTCTTCAATATTATTTATGTAGAATTTAAAAGTGTTATTAGTGTTTGTAAGTAAATTTTGACCTTTAAGTCATTTTCTCAAGGGGAGTTTGTATGGGGGATAGGGTCAAATGAAGCCCGATCATTACAAACATCGGTAGTGTCATTTAAAGTTCTATAAAACTATGTTTTGTCGACTTTTGTTAACATAATAGATCATTTAAATTAATTATAAGCCAAAATGCCCTATTTGGGGGTTACGGTTGTATGGGGGCTAGTCAAAATAATGGACCGATTTTAACCATTTTCAATAGGCTTCGCCCTTGGGCCAAGAGAAGCGTGTGTGCCAAATTTCATCCAATTATCTTGAAAATTGCGGCCTGTACCTTACGCACAAGGTTTACATGGACAGCCAGCCAGCCTGCCAGACGGACGGACGGACATAGCTTAATCGACTCATAAAATGATTCTAAACCGATTGGTATACTTTAAGGTGGGTATAGGACAAATATTTTTGTATGTTACAAACATCAGCACAAACCCAATAAAGTGGTGTAGGGTATAAAAAGAGTAGCTTCAAGAGAGTAATAAAGGATACTTCTTCAAAGACAAGCTATGCATCATATGGGTACAAGACTACTACGGATAATCTGAAATAAGATAACGAATGAGTTAGATTTTAAGGAAAGGAAAGAGGGAAAAGTAAATTTAACGAAAACTTTCGACAAAGAGAATCTCATAGGATCACTTGGAATGGAAGGAACTGTGGATAGGAGCAATAAAATCTTATATAGTGTTTCCAATAAGATCAGAACTAGAAGATTCCTCAGATTGAAAAATATTGTTCTTTATATTGTGGTACCTACTGTATACACAAGATTAAGACATATATTAAGAGTGCGATGTGATTCGAGTTATTTCTTGTCTCAAGGACACTGATTGGAAACCGGAAATTTAAGTTTTTAAACATTGAACGATTACTCATTACATACTTGGCTATATAAGGTTTTCCATTACAATTTTCCATGAAAAGGAGCAATAAAAGCCTATTCTATAGAAAATTAACTGTTATACAGAAAATTCTTAATAGAAAATTATTTTTTTTTAATGAAATGAACTGTTATACAATTTTTTTTAATGATTATTGTTTTTATTAAATTCTTTAATAGAAAATTAACAATTATACAGAAAATAATATATAGAGCTGTATATTTTCTGTATAAAAAACCATAATATTAAAAATGTTCCCTAAAAAATTAACTGTCATAATTAAAAAAAAATAACATTTTCTATAAAATTAATTAATTGTTCCTATAACAAATTTCCTAAAGAAAATCAATTGTTATACGAAAATTTTGTATAAAAAATGAACTGTTATACAAAAAAAATTTTATAGAAAATTAACTGTTATACAGAAAATTTGTTATAGAAAATTACTTCTATATAAAATTTGCTATAGAAAAGGAACTGTACTGAACTGTTATACAGAAAGTTTTTTTATAAAAATTGAACTATTATATAGAATGTTTTCTCTAAACCATTAAGTGTTATACAATATGTTGTCTATAAAAAAATAACTGTTATACAGAAAAATGTCTACAGAAAAATAGACTGTTATACCGAAAATTTTCTTTGGAAAATAAACTGTTATACAGAATATTTTCTACAGCAAATTATAGAACATTTTCTATGGATTACAACTGTTATACAGAAAACTTTTTAATGGTAATGAACTGTTATACAAAAACTTTCATGAAAAATTTTTTCTAAAGAAAATTTCTACTGAAAAATTACTTTTATATAATTTTTTTAACTGTTTAAATTATCTAACAAAATAACTGTTTTGCCATAAAAAATAAACTGTTATAAAAAATTGTCTTCAAAAGAATAACTGTTAGAATATTAATTGTTTTAGAAAAAAATGTCTTTAAATGTTATAAAACAACTTTTCCATATGAAATTATATACAGAAAATTTTCTATATAAACTGTTATACAATAAAAAAATTTACTTTTATAAAGAAATTTTTTTTACACAAAATTAAACGAAACGAACAGAAAATGTTATTTAGAAAATGAACTATAAGAAATTAACTTTTATACAAAACTTTTTCTATTGATAATTTGTTATACAAAAAATTTTTCTTTAGAAAAAATAATTGTTATACTAAAAAATTGTTACAGAAAATTTACGTTCAATAGAAATTCTTGTTAAAAATTTGTCTCTTCAAGCAGAAAATCTACAAAAGAAATTGTTGTCTGTGTGAAAATCGGTCTAATAAACAGAAAATAATTTTTTCCCACATCCAATAAATATAAACAACTTTATATTTATAGTTCTAAGTGAATGAAGTATTTTCCGCAGTTGTTTTATTACTATATATTTTCTCAATATTTTTAATGTAATTCAAAGGCTTAAAAGGAAAATGTGAGTTTTGTTTAATTAATTAAACATTTTAATATTAATAATAATTGGCTTAACATCAAAGCTTCTCAAATGCTACAAGTGCCAGCTTGCAGCTCATTTATATAAACATTTTACAACGACATAATTATTTATTTTAATCTAAAAAAGGGAACAAGTAGTTTAAGCTTTACATAAAGAATAAATATCGTTAAGATAAGCAAACATTTTATATCAATATTTAATGTTAATAGAACTTTAAAGAGTCTTTTAAACAAGCTTTAGTAAAAAAATTAAATTCTGTTTCAAATCTTGTTCAACGCAAGATCACAGTTACAATTCTTTCATTGAGATGTTTTTGTTAAAAATATAATACACAGGATTAAAAGGATTCATCAGTGTCATTGTTAATTTTTATTATGCTTTTCCTTTTTTTATAAAGAAAAATAAAAAAAAATTAATTCATCATAATCCTTGTCCAACTGTTTATCCATTGTTGTTGTTATAGTTTTTTTTAATACTTTAAATAGAGTTAATTAATTATTTATAATCAATTTGTATGACAATAAATCATGCAGTAATAATTTAATAATATGACATTGTCTATTTTATTTATTTATTTTAAAAAAGCCCATTAATATCAATGCATAAAATTAATGTGAAAATAATTATTATGAATTTTTATTTAAATTTTTTTTTTATCATCCTTTCAGCAATAAATCTGTCTGTGTAAATAAAATAAAATTTAATTTATATTTATTTGTTAACTATTGTATTATTTTCAAATGCTAGATAATTTATTATGTTTCAATATTTGTGTAGATAACAAATTTAATTATTTATTTTTTTTCTAATTACTTAAATAAATATATTTATAATTTTATTTAATTAATATTAATTGAAAGTGTGTGTTTTTAATAAAAACTATTAGTGTTTAAGTGGATAAGAAGGATGAAAAAATTCAAAAAAAATCTTTGGAATTTTTTAATGACATAAGGTAGGCGTTTATAAATGTTGAAAAAAAACCATTAAAATAAAATAAATATTGATTATTAATTAAATTATAATTAATTAATAATACATATTTTGCTAATTGCGAGCAGAAAATTAAAAATAAACTTATTTAAAGCAATTAAATATTTAAATATTCTAAAGAAGATGTTATGTATAAAAAGTATTTTGCTATATACATAATTGTTTATAATAATTTTCTATAATGTATAGGCTACACTATAGACTAGTCTATAGTCGAGAGACTAGAATGTAGACTAGACTATAGACTAAACTATAGACTAGACTATAGACTAAACTATAGACTACACCATAGACTACACTATAGACTAAACTATAGACTAGACTATAGACTAGACTTTAGACTAAACTATAGACTAGACTATAGACTAGACTATAGACTTGACTTTAGACTAAACTATAGACTAGACTATAGACTAAACTATAGACTAAACTATAGACTAGACTATAGACTAGACTATAGACTAGACTATAGACTAGACTATAGACTAGACTATAGACTAGACTATAGACTAGACTATAGACTAGACTAAAGACTAGACTATAGACTAGACTATAGACTAGACTATAGACTAGACTATAGACTAGACTATAGACTAGACTATAGACTAGACTATAGACTAGACTATAGACTAGACTATAGACTAGACTATAGACTAGACTATAGACTAGACTATAGACTAGACTATAGACTAGACTATAGACTAGACTATAGACTAGACTATAGACTAGACTATAGACTAGACTATACTATAGACTAGACTATAGACTAGACTATAGACTAGACTAGACTATAGACTAGACTATAGACTAGACTATAGACTAGACTATAGACTAGACTATAGACTAGACTATAGACTAGACTATAGACTAGACTATAGACTAGACTATAGACTAGACTATAGACTAGACTATAGACTAGACTATAGACTAGACTATAGACTAGACTATAGACTAGACTATAGACTAGACTATAGACTAGACTATAGACTAGACTATAGACTAGACTATAGACTAGACTATAGACTAGACTATAGACTAGACTATAGACTAGACTATAGACTAGACTATAGACTAGACTATAGACTAGACTATAGACTAGACTATAGACTAGACTATAGACTAGACTATAGACTAGACTATAGACTAGACTATAGACTAGACTATAGACTAGACTATAGACTAGACTATAGACTAGACTATAGACTAGACTATAGAAAGACTATAGACTAGACTATAGACTAGACTATAGACTAGACTATAGACTAGACTATAGACTAGACTATAGACTAGACTATAGACTAGACTATAGACTAGACTATAGACTAGACTATAGACTAGACTATAGACTAGACTATAGACTAGACTATAGACTAGACTATAGACTAGACTATAGACTAGACTATAGACTAGACTATAGACTAGACTATAGACTAGACTATAGACTAGACTATAGACTAGACTATAGACTAGACTATAGACTAGACTATAGACTAGACTATAGACTAGACTATAGACTAGACTATAGACTAGACTATAGACTAGACTATAGACTAGACTATAGACTAGACTATAGACTAGACTATAGACTAGACTATAGACTAGACTATAGACTAGACTATAGACTAGACTATAGACTAGACTATAGACTAGACTATAGACTAGACTATAGACTAGACTATAGACTAGACTATAGACTAGACTATAGACTAGACTATAGACTAGACTATAGACTAGACTATAGACTAGACTATAGACTAGACTAGACTATAGACTATACTAGACTATAGACTAGACTATAGACTAGACTAGACTATAGACTAGACTATAGACTAGACTATAGACTAGACTATAGACTAGACTATAGACTAGACTATAGACTAGACTATAGACTAGACTATAGACTAGACTATAGACTAGACTATAGACTAGACTATAGACTAGACTATAGACTAGACTATAGACTAGACTATAGACTAGACTATAGACTAGACTATAGACTAGACTATAGACTAGACTATAGACTAGACTATAGACTAGACTATAGACTAGACTATAGACTAGACTATAGACTAGACTATAGACTAGACTATAGACTAGACTATAGACTAGACTATAGACTAGACTATAGACTAGACTATAGACTAGACTATAGACTAGACTATAGACTAGACTATAGACTAGACTATAGACTAGACTATAGACTAGACTATAGACTAGACTATAGACTAGACTATAGACTAGACTATAGACTAGACTATAGACTAGACTATAGACTAGACTATAGACTAGACTATAGACTAGACTATATAGACTAGACTATAGACTAGACTATAGACTAGACTATAGACTAGACTATAGACTAGACTATAGACTAGACTATAGACTAGACTATAGACTAGACTATAGACTAGACTATAGAATAGACTATAGAATAGACTATAGACTAGACTATAGACTAGACTATAGACTAGACTATAGACTAGACTATAGACTAGACTATAGACTAGACTATAGACTAGACTATAGACTAGACTATAGACTAGACTATAGACTAGACTATAGACTAGACTATAGACTAGACTATAGACTAGACTATAGACTAGACTATAGACTAGACTATAGACTAGACTATAGACTAGACTATGAACTAGACTATAGACTAGACTATAGACTAGACTATGAACTAGACTATAGACTAGACTATAGACTAGACCATAGACTAGACCATAGACTAGACTATAGACTAGACTATAGACTAGACCATAGACTAGACTATAGACTAGACTATAGACTAGACTATAGACTAGATTAGACTATAGACTAGACTATAGACTAGACTATAGACTAGACTATAGACTAGACTATAGACTAGACTATAGACTAGACTATAGACTAGATTAGACTATAGACTAGACTATAGACTAGACTATAGACTAGACTATAGACTAGACTATATACTAGACTATAGACTAGACTATATACTAGACTATAGACTAGACTATTTTTGTCACTTCTTATGTTTAAAAAGCTCTTTTAACACATTTTCAAAATTTTTTATTTACCTCCATTAAAATAAAATAAAACATTTTTTTAATTCACTCATGTCTATAGCGCTTTTAGAAAACCGATCATGACATCTATTCTTAACCAAACGATTTTCTTCACATATAAAACCTAATTTTGTGCTGCAGAATTCGTCATGCCACTGAAAATCGATCCATATCAAAATACAATGTTCTGTATTATTTTTATCGGCCGGTTGTCCTGGTCACCAGTTAGTAAAGCTAAAGCGTTCACCAGTAGTGGCCCATTCGTAACGTGAATTCACTGCATTATCGTTACCAGAAATCCAAATTGGTGGCGCTGCGGCTAAACCAAATAATCAATAAATATATTAATTCAAATGAATTTAAGTTCGTTTGTTTTAAGAAAATGTTTTTTTTTCTATATTTTCTAAAATAAATCTTACTATAAAATCTTTTTAATAAATTATCAATCTGTTGATGTTTGTTGTAGGTATCAATGGCAACCAAGGACATGTTCTTGCGCGCACATTCACTCCAGGCCTCAAACCAATTGTACTGAAATAATTGAAGAAAATTATTTTTTTTTTACTTTTTTTTAGTACCGGTTAAATACTGATTCACATTTTTAGAAGTTTCTATATAAAATTTACTGCCATCATCACTTTCACGCAATTTTTGTTCGGGCATACAAAACACCAGACTTATTGAAATTAAAATATACACTGTGTTCTTCATTGTTTTAATATGCTGTGTATGAAGAATTGTTCTAGTTTACCGAAGTATTTATAACAATTTTTTTGGAGTCTGAATTAAACAGTTTAAAAATATTTTCATAATCTCAACCACACTTGTGGGAGTGTAGTGTGTAAGTTTTGCTAAGTGTAAGAGGCAATTAGATTAAATACATAAATAAATCTCATAGGTCTAAGGAAAATTGGGTAGTTCCTGTCCGCGTGTGATAAACTTAAAAATAATTTCATAAATATTGGTTACATACGACTTCTTTGCCCTAATACCGGCTTTTAAAGTTGTATTTTATGATACGACCCCTTACAAACTAACTAACTAACTAACTAACTAACTAACTAACAAACTAATTAACTAACAAACTAACAAACTAACTAACTAACTAATAACTAACTAACTAACTAACTAACTAACTAACTAACTAACTAACTAACTAACTAACTAACTATTTAACTAACTAATTAACTAACTAACTAACTAACTAACTAACTAACTAAATAACTAACTAACTAACTAACTAACTTACTAACTAACTAACTAACTAACTAACTAACTAACTAACTAACTAACTAACTAACTAACTAACTAACAACAAAATAACTGAATAACTAGCTAAGTCTAAGTAGGGTATAATGTTGTCGGCCATGCTTGCCCATACTCTGTTACCTATTCCAATTACATCTTGAAACAATCTTAAACTTGCTTTCCATAATCTAAGATTTTTTATATTTTTAAAAACCACAATTCATATTATTTCACAAAATTTCACTTTTATTTACCATTATTAAAATAAAATAAAACATTTTTCAAATCACTCATATCACGCATATTATTTCTCAACCATGGCTGACCGCAGCCCTTCTTAGTCATTGGATTCTCCTCGCATATATAACCCAGTTTACCCGTGCAGGGATAATCATGCCATTGAAAATCCGTCCACATAAGTAAACAATGTTCATCTTTTGCAGTATCAGCCGGTTGTCCAGGTCCCCAATTGGTAAAGGTAAATGGTTCACCAGTTGACATCCATTCGAAACGTAAGTGTACAGCATTGTCATGAGCGCCTATCCAAACCGATGGACAAGAGGCTGCAATGCAAATTGAAATGTTGAAGCATTTTAGATTTTATTCATTTTGTTTGTAACTTACTGTATAGTCGCCTTAGTAAACCATCGATTTGTTGATGTTTAGCATAGGAATCAATGGCAATCAGGGACATATTTAAACGGGCACAGTCGCTCCAGGCTTCGAAAAAATTAACCTATAATAAAACGTTTAGTGTTTAAAATCTTACTTTGAAACGTTTGTTTTATAAACTAGGAAAAAATCGCCGGAAATATGTAATAACCAGGGGAAGGACTTTCATCATTTTTTCACGAAAAAATTTTTCTTTGTAAAGGTATATATTAATAGATATTCATAGATATGCACGACTACGAGAATGACAAATATAAAGACTAAGAAACAAAAAAGTATCTGAAAGTGGAAAGTTTGATAACAAGTGAATTATGGATGTGATAGAGATGTAAGAACAAAATTTAATCAAGTTATCTTTTTATATGGACACACAAATAAACAGACTCTGAAATTGATACTAAACCGATACTTTAAGGACCAATATTTTGAACGCAGCACAAATTCAAAATACCTTACGAACTATTGTGGTTTTAAAAATTAAATAAAATTGTATTTCATACTTTGTTGTTACATCGAAATTTGTTGGTATCAATTTAAAAAAAAATCGAAATATGTAAATACCAAAATTGTTGTAAAAATATGAAATACAGTGAAAATAAAACAATTTGTTTTAGAAAAAATTAAAAAGAAATAAAAAATAAGCTATTAAAATGTTGAAAATATGCTAAATATATGCAATTTAAAGCAAAATATGCATTTATAATAAAGCAAAAGTATGCAACAATTAATCGATGCCATTTTGTAGCAAATTCTTTTATTGGAAAACAAAACGAGTTAAAAATTATTTTGCGTTACTGACTACAAACATTCATTTGCATAGAAATCCTTGCCCTGGTAATAACATTTATTGCCGCTAAAGGAAAAAGGTACAGATTAGTAAGCATACGAGACATTTTTATATAGTGTTTTAATAATTAACGAGGACTTTGATTGGTTCCAACCCAGCAAAAAATAAAACAAAGTACTTCCAAAAGAATGACATTTATCACCACTTCAAAAGTAGCACTTAGTGAACTTTTTTGTTAACTTTTGTAGAAGTGATGTTTATTGACTTCCAAAGAAGCGAAAATAATCCAATTTTTGTTTTTACGTTGAAGGTATATTTTTTATCGAAATTTTTTTTAAATTGAAGCAATTTTATTTTCGTGGTAATTGATAAATGATTATTTATTTTAGAATGGAAACTATACTACATATAGATTAGACTATAAACTAGACTATAGGCTAGATTGCAGACTAGACTATAGACTAGATTGTAGACTACACTATAGACAATATTATGGACTATGCTATAGACTATATACTATAGTCTAGATTACAGATGACCATAGATTAGCCTGTTGATTAGACTATACATTAGACCATAGACTAGACTATAGAGTAGTCTATAAACTAGACTATAGACTGGAATATACATTAGGCCATAGGCTAGACTATAAACAACACTATAGAGGAGACTATAAACGTGACTATAGACTGGATTGTAGACTAGATTATGGAGTAGACTCTAGACTATAGTCTAGACCAGACTATAGAATAAACTATAAACTTGACCATAGACTATATACTTGTAGACTAGACTATAATAAAGGCTAGAATAATGACTAGTCAGGTCTACTTCAGTACTTTCATGGAGTAAATTCTACTTCTTTTTCGCTTCTTTGGAAAACTTTTTTTTGAGGGAGCTTTTAAAACACTTATTTATGTATTTTTTTTAATTTTAAACTGCGATTTACATCATAAACTTGATCATATTTTTTTAGTTAATTATTTAGTTTTTTCTATTACTTTTTTTGTAGCTTCAATATAAAACTTGCTGCCATCTTCACTTTCACGCCATTTTTGTTCAGGTACACTAGAGACCACGTTTATTAAAATTAAAATATACACAATACTCTTCATTGTGATTTTTATAAATACTAAAATATTTTTATTTTCTGAGATATTTATATGATTTTTTTTCTGTTGAATTTATTTTCAAATTCTTATCATTTAAGCTTAAATTATTAAATGTTTTTTTTACCAGGGATGGGAAGTCGTATTTTATATATACATACATGTATGCATAATCGGTATTCAATTATAGGACTATAGCACATAGACACGATTTCAAGGTATTGAGATTAAGATCTTTAACAATACCAGAACAGTGTAAAAATTTGGTTTTGTTTAGAAAAAACGTTCTTTTAACTTCCAATGTAAGTTCTTTACAATTTTCAAATAACAATTTTCCATATCAGCATCTATTAGAAAACTACAAATATTGAATTAAAAAAAGCCCTAAATCAGCTTACGTTTATCGTTGAACGAAAAAAATCCCCTTATTCCAGAAAAGTGCCCCTATTTAAATATAAAATTTTATTTTATAAAATCTTTATAAAACGAAATTTCCGTATCAAATTAATTTTATACAGATTTTTAATAAAACAAAAATTTTAACATGAATAAAATCTTTTATGCTGAATATTATTACTGGTTAATCTCTAAAATATTCATAAAACGACAGAATTTAACAATTCGAAATGTATGGTCGAGCATAGCCGACCATAGTGAATATGATAAAAATATATGAGTGATTGAAAAATGTTTATTTTTTTTAATTATGATAAATAAATGCAAAAAATATGTGAAATTATATGTATTGCGGTTTTTTGAAAAAATGAGTGAAATGTAGAAAATTGTTTCGAGATGTTATTGGTATAAGAGATTCCCAGCAAGGCTGTGTTAGAATCTTCACTTATTCAGTCTTTTTCAGTACTTCCATGGAGTAAATTCCACTTCTTTGGAAGTTATTTGTTCGCTGGGTTATAAGCCGACAACATGTTGTGTATATGTAAAGAGGTTATTTGTTCGTTTATTAATTAGTTAGTTAGTTAAATAGTTAGTTATTTATTTAGTTAGTATGTTAGTTAAATAGTTAGTTATTTATTTAGTCAGTTTGTTAGTTAGTCAGTTAGTTAGTTAGTTAGTTAGTTAGTTAGTTAGTTAGTTAGTTAGTTAGTTATTTAGTTAGTTAGTTAGTTAGTTAGTTAGTTAGTTAGTTAGTTAGTTAGTTAGTTAGTTAGTTAGTTAGTTAGTTAGTTAGTTAGTTAGTTAGTTAGTTAGCTAGTTAGTTAGTTAGCTAGTTAGTGAGTTAGTTAGTTAGTTAGTTAGTTAGTTAGTTAGTTAGTTAGTTAGCTACCTAGTTAGCTAGTTAGTTAGTTAGTTAGTTAATTAGTTAGTTAGTTAGTTAGTTAGTGAGGTAGTGAGTTAGTTAGTTAGTTAGTTAGTTAGTTAGTTAGTTAGTTAGTTAGTTAGTAAGTAAGTTAGTTAGTTAGTTAGTTAGTTAGTTAGTTGGTTAGTTAGTTAGTTAGTTAGTTAGTTAGTTAGTTAGTTAGTTAGTTAGTTAGTTAGTTAGTTAGTTAGTTAGTTAGTTAGATAGTTAGTTAGTTAGTTAGTTAGTTAGTTAGCTAGTTAGTGAGGTAGTGAGTTAGTTAGTTAGTTAGTTTGAAAGGAGGGATGTATACACATCGAATCCGAAGAAATACACCTAGGCCTCTGACGCTCCTTAACCAGTGCCACAGGTGGGAATCGAACCCACCACATCCGGCCTACCAGACTAGAACACTGACCACCAACCTACCGGAGGCCACCTAGTTAGTTAGTTAGTTAGTTAGTTAGTAAGTTTGAAAGGAGGATGTACATATATACATCAAATCCGAAGAAATGTTCATAGGTCTCTATCGGGCCTATTGTGCATTTACAAAGGGAAAACTGAAGTGTATTTACCCTCACATACAAAGAGTACCAGACAAAAGACGACATAGACCCAATCAAGCGGTTATACGTAAATGGCACCTCAACATATATGCATTTTAATACTGAAGGAAATCAAAATCCATTTAAATTGTTTTATAATGATTTAATTATTTAATTGTAATTACACAAAATCTCAATCAAAAGCATTTCCAGGAGCCACAAAAACCCATTTAGCACAGCACTTATTTACCATTCCTAAAATAAAATAAGAAATTTTTCAGGTCACTCATGTCTTGGGCATTTGTCAACAATGGTTTTTGACAGCCATTCTTCACTAATGGATGTTCTTCACAAATATAACCCAATTTATTAGTGCAGGGATAATCATGCCATTGAAAATCGGTCCACATTAAAATACAAGGTTCATTCTTAGTCGTATCAGCCGGTTGACCAGCTCCCCAGTTAGTAAAACTAAATGGTTGCCCGGTAGAGGCCCATTCAAAGCGTAAATGAACAGCATTATCATGACCGGCAATCCAAACTGGTGGACAGGAGTCTAAAATAATTTAAACAGAGAGCTTAAATGGAAGTATGTTCCATCTGTCTAAACAAACTTACTATATAATCGTTTTAATAAATTATCAATCTGTTGATGTTTGCCATATGTGTCAATGGCAATCAGGGACATGTTTTTGCGTGCACAATCACTCCAAGCCTCGTACCAATTATACTGAAAATTTAAATGTTTGCAAAAATATTTTTCATATATGATTCGTTAAATTTTCTCTTTTCGAACATTAAATTACCTTTGCTGCTGGTTCTATATAAAATTTACTACCATCTTCACTTTCACGCCATTTCTGTTCGGGTACACAATATACCAGATTTATTAGGAATAAAATATAGACTACACACTTCATTGTACATTCGATAAATGTTGATATATTTTAATGCTTTGAAGTTTTTATACGGATTTATTTTATTGAGGTTGATATAATTTGTCTTATCTTTGGTGTAAATTATTATTTGAAAAAGTTTTAGGTTTTATGAATTTATACCCTACATGAAAATATTGGTCTAATACCGTTCAATTCAAAATCATTTTTTGAATCGATTAAGACATGTCCGTCCGTCTGTCCGATGGCTTTATATACCATAATTATCTCTCTAAATTGGCACAAATAAGTTGTATATAAGTATAAGTGACATTGCAGATTTTCGTAATGATCGGGCCTTATTTGACCCTAGCACCAGACGATCGGCCCACGTTTGACCTATACTCCTATATATTAGAAAAGTTTGTTTTTCTCAATAAATTGCTTATATACTTAGGAATTAAGGTAAAATTCAACATTCTTTATGAAAAATAAAAATTTTTAAAAATACTCATGGTACAGGGTATTGTATGGTCGGCTATGCCCGACTATACTTTCCTACTTGATTTGTCTAAAGTTTAACGATTTACCACCATAAAGAAAATTTTTGTGCATTTGATTTAATATTTGCAATATTGATTCTACAATCACATTATATTATCGCAATAGAACCCCAAACGTCTTTGAAATTATCGACCTTTAAAATCCACAAAGTAAAACACCTCACACTTTTGACGAGTTAATATAGTCGTAACGGTACGGCAACGTTTGTAATCTACATCAGAAAGTAGCTATGTACTTAACTTCATATATTCTATATATTTTTTAACGAATACAACTAATATTTTTGCTTATAAATTTTTAAAATATTTTTATTAATCTGCGCGTATAATTTGAAAATTATTTTTTGTGGTTTTCTCATTAAGCAAATGGTACTTTACATTTTACCACACAATTTGCGATAAATATATTAAAAATTAAATAAAAATAGAATAAAACTAAAACAATATAAATAAGAAAGCAAAGCCAGGCTTGGTCGACCATATGAAAGCCTACATCAGTAAATATGTTACGAATATGGATTATTTTAATAATATTTCAATAATTTGTTGTCCTATCAGTATAAAATTTGTTAGAACGATACAAGATTTCATCGTGATATAAGTATTTAAAATTGAATAAAATTGTGTGGAAACTAAACGAAATAATGAATCGATTTCAAGCATTTGCAAAAGACTTCGTCCTTGAGTCCAAAGTATAATCAAAATATAATAAAAATATAATAAAAGAGCGATTTTTATCCAATGGGTAAAATTTATGGTGGTGTTACAAACATCAACACAAATGCATAATACTCTCCCTACAATAATGGTGTAGGGTATTATGTAAGTTATCGCTTTCAAATCGATCCAAAACTCGACTATTGTCTATAAAAAAGGTGAAAGATCGACTTTGTAAATAAAAGTCGAAAAATCGAAAAAAGTCGAAAAAAAATCGAAAAGTCGAAAAAAGTCAAAAAAGTCGTAAAAAGTCGAAAACTTGAATATGGGAGAAAAAAAGTAAAAAATAGTGTAAAATTAAAAAAAAAAAATCGAAAACTTGAATATAGTAGAAAAAAAGTCAAAAATAGTCGAAAATTTTAAAAAAGTAGAAAAAAGTCAAAACTCTAAAATAGTCGGAAAAACTCGAAGAAAGTAAAAAAAATTGTCGTAAATAGTCAAAAAGTCGAAAAGTCAAAATCTAGAAAATAGTAAAAAAAAGTCAAACATAAAGTCATAAACACTAAAATAGTCGGAAAAAAATCTAAAAAAGCCGGAAAAAGTTGAAAAAAGTCGGAAAAAGTCGAAAAGTCGGATAAAGTCGACTATAATAAGTCTGTCCGTCTGTCTGTCTGTCTGTCTGTCTGTCTGTCTGTCTGCTGTTGAAATCAGTTTTCATTACCTTGTGTGGAAAAAGTTGAAAAAAGTCGAAAAGTCGGATAAAGTCGACTATTATAAGTCTGTCCGTCTGTCTGTCCGTCTGTCTGTCCGTCTGTCTGTCCGTCTGTCTGTCCGTCTGTCTGTCCGTCTGTCTGTCTGCTGTTGAAATCAGTTTTCATTACCTTGTGTATTTTATTTCGTTTAGCATTGTTGTTGTTATTATTCAGCACAACACTCTCACTTGTTATACTTACTGTAAAAATAAATATTTCATTTGAAATAATAATTTCATTTGATTTTTGTTTTAAACTTTTTAATTTTTATTGATCAGTTTAAGGATACAACTAATAATAATCATATAATTGTTTTTGTTTTCTTTTGTAATTTTAAATTTTTTTCTTGTTCTTCTGTTTTTTTTTATTTCATTCATTTTTGTTTGTTAATATCTTAAAACATATAAATTTATAAGAAAATGTCATTTTTTACTTTTTTCTTCTTGTTTCTTTTTTAATTTAATTTTATTTACTGGGGAAATTCTTTTTTTTTTTTAAATAAATCAATATTTTAAGATGATTTTCGATCATGTCTTATATGTATATATATATTTTTTTTTAATTTCAATTATTTTCTGATTTGTAAATGTATAAGTTTGAGTAATTAATAAATTACCATTGGGTATGTATGTAGATGTAATAAAGTTAAAAAGTTATAGAAATTAAACAAGAAGTCATAAAACTAAAAATTTTAAATTTCAAAGTAATTAATAAGAATTGAAAAATGTAAAGTAAGAAATTTGGGGAAAAATTGTTTAATTTCTTTAACTTTTTCATGTAAGTGATGAATATATTTTTTTCAGTTTTTGTTTATTTTTTTATAGCGAATGATTTTTTTGTTAATTTTATTTAAAAATTAATATGTTTAATAATGTTCTTCTTCTGTTTGTTTTGCTTTTGTTTTTAATTCTCATTTTATAGCAACTTTTAATGTATATAATATTTAATTTGTTTCAATGCAATTTAAGTATTTTATGTTTATTTCATGTTGTTGTTCTTAAATATTTATTTGTTTTATTAGTAGTAGTATCGTATCGTATTGTTTTTTGTTTTTGTTTAACTCCTGTCTAGGAAAAAATTAAAAACAAACTAAAAATATCTAGGGTTTTCTAAGGTTTTGGGGAAATTTTAAAGGATTTTGAAATTTTTAGTTTAAATTAGTTTTATTATAATTATTTTTATTTGAGTGGGGTTAAGTAGAAATATGTATTTTGTTTATTTTTAGGTTAAATATAAATAATTTTAAAAACTATTATTTTTATTTGTGTTTTTGTGGTAAGGGGTTTGTTTTCATTTCTTTAATTATTTTTTTCGAGTAATCATTATTACATCAACTATTTATTTTAAAATTGTTTAATTTTTTTATTTTTTCTGTATAAGTTGTATTTGTTTTCTTAATTTTACTTAATAAATGTTTTATTATTATTTATTATATTTTTTCTTTTAACTTATAATTTTAAGGTTTGGTTTATTTATTATTCATGTTGATCTTTTTTGTTTAAAATTTTATTTGTTTTTAAACAGAAATATGTCGCTGGGTGTCTTGTAGTTAAGACTTAATTAGAAATTTAGGCACGTCCTTTGCGGGCACCTGAAATAAGGAAGAAGCATAATAAAATATTTAAATAAGGTAATGTTTGCGTAAACTAAATTTAAATATTATATGGAATTTTATGCAACTTTGTATAAAATAGTAAGAGTAGATTTAAGAAGTGACGAGTCTAAAGAAAAATTTTCTATAGTCTACTTTATTGTTCAGTCTGCAATCCAGTCTTTAGCCTTTAGTCTCTAGTCTAGCATATATTCTAATTGGTAGTCTAGTCTATTGTTATTTTTTTACAGTCAATAGTCTTCAAGCTAGCCTAGTCTATATTCTTGTCTATAGCCTATTGTATAGTCTATAGTCTAGAATATTGTGTAGTCTATAAACTAATCTACAGTCTGGTCTATAGTCTAGTCTACAGTCCAGTCTATAGTCTAGTCTATAGTCTAGACTATAGTCTAGTCCACAGTAAAGTCTATAGTCTAGTTTATAGTCTATTCTATAGTCTAGTCTATAGTCTAGTTTATAGTCTATTCTATAGTCTAGTCTATAGTCTATTCTATAGTCAAGTCTATAGTCAATTCTATAGTCTAGCCTATAGTATAGTCTATAGTCTAGTCTATAGTCTAGTCTATAGTCTAGTCTATAGTCTAGTCTATAGTCTAGTCTATAGTCTAGTCTATAGTCTAG
>NC_060953.1:48146200-48148528 GCF_022045245.1 Lucilia cuprina | reverse complement strand
TAGACTATAGACTAGACTATAGACTAGACTAGACTAGACTTTAGACTAGACTATAGACTAGACTATAGACTAGACTATAGACTAGACTATAGACTAGACTATAGACTACACTATAGACTACACTATAGACTTAACTATAGACTAGACTATAGACTTAACTATAGACTAGACTACAGACTAGACTATAGACTAGACTACAGACTATACTATAGACTAGACTACAAACTAGACATTTTAATCTTGGTTAATCTTGGGAAAACACTTTTTCTTTAAGTTGAAACTTTAACTTACAGATTTCAAATAAGCGTTTTAATTAAGAAGGCAATAATAAAGAGAAAATATTCTGGCAATTCATTAAATTTTCATCATTAATTCCAAAGATATTATGTACATTAAATATTTAATCAATTTTCTTTTTACAATTTTCCAGCATGCCGTTACGAGAAGGGCTCCTGGTCTGAATGTGCTACTGGTCAAATGACACGGGCTGATAAATTGAAGGCAACCAGCGATCCATCGTGTGAAGCAACACGTGTTATTAAGAAAAACTGCAAACCAGGCAAATCCAAGGACAAGACTGCCAAGGAACAACGTAAAAATAAAGATAAAGGTAAGTAACAGAAAATGAGCTTACGTTCGGAGGTAATTAAGTGAATTTGTGTTAAAAGAACTTACAAATTAACGGGAAAAATATATAAAAAAGAAATTGTTAATGATGATGATGGCGATGATGGTACCACTAGGTAATCTACACTGGCTTAAGGACATTTATATAATTGTGTGCAAAAAACAAATTTTTTCAGAAAACTAAGGGCTTTTTTATATGCTAGATAAATTTAAAAGACGTTAGTTACTTAAGGAAAATATTAATTTAAATTGTCTATTAAATTTGTATGTTTGTGTCGAACAAAGTTGATAATTGTCTTCCATGTTTTGAGTCTTTTAAAGAAATACATATTTTCACTTGGAGGGTCGTTGACTTGTTGTATAGACAAAACTAGGAAACATTTTAAAAGTAATTGTAATTAATTTAAATGGACTTTGTTAATTAAGCAAATGGACGCAAACGGTTATTTAAAATTTATTTTAAGTTATAATAATTAACTGTTAAAATCGTAGATAAGTATTTTTATAATGAAGGACATATGGCCTTTCAAGGCAGGAAATTAGATAAGTATATTAAAATAAACTAAATTGTAGGAAAAATTTTATTAGTTTTTAAATTACAATTGTACATTTTAAAGAAACCAACAGACAAATGAACAAGGTAACTGTGCGACAACTATTTTTGCCTGCAAAAAATCTGTACTGTAAAGAAACTGTAATACAAATGTTTCTGCTATAAAGAAAATTTGCTACAAAAATAATAAAGAAAAACTTTTTTTTTTATACAAAATTTTAAACTCAAAGAAAATATTTTAGATTGTCATAAAAGACTTTAATTTGCCTCCAAGAGAAAGACTGCAAAAGTTATTTTATTTACAAAGAAAACTATGGTATTAATTTAAAATGTATTGTGCTATTAAAAGAAAAAGTTTTTTTTTAACAGTCATTCCTTTTACTTTACCTTGCTAAAGGAAAACTTTAATTAGTTTCTTTCATTTGGCCAAGGTGCAGCAGATTTGTTTGCTTATTTATATCGGCAAACAAATGAAACTTTTGAACAAATGAGTACAAATACTAAAGAACAACATTGTAAATTTTTCTTTTGCTATCAACTGATTAAGTATTACTTTCGTTGCAAAAAGATACTATTGAGGACAAAAGTAAAAACTGTCAGTGGATGAGATAAAAAGTTTGATTTATTTTTCTTTTATTTTGAAGAATATTGCTGGCAGTGCTTTTCTGTGGAGTATAAATAAACTGTTTGTTTAAACAAAATAGATCTTAAGACTTTGCCAAGAGAGAAACTTTTTATAAAAACTAGTACATTTCAAAAACTTTTAAGGCGACCGAAAGTTTTCAATAATTTTGAAAAAGAGCATCAAATAAAAATAAGCGCAAATTGGTTTTGGTGCGTTAAAAGACAGTAATTTATAATCATACAAAATAACATGGACATTTTGCACACTTAATTTATATATGGCTGGGCCTAAAGTGACCATAGACTAGACCATACACTAGAGCATAGACTAGACCATAGACTAGACTATAGACTAGACTATAGACTAGACTAAGAGTTATAGAAAGATCCCTCGAATTCAAACAATACACTATGGAAGCCTTCTTAGACATAGAAGGTGCCTTCAATAACGTAAATACTTCTGCAATTCAACAAGCTCTCGCTAATCTGGATGTTGAAGAATATATCAGCAACTGGTTGGTAAC
>NC_060953.1:48113758-48146100 GCF_022045245.1 Lucilia cuprina | reverse complement strand
GTTCTAGTTCAGTTCTAGTTCAGTTCTAGTTCAGTTCTAGTTCAGTTCTAGTTCAGTTCTAGTTCAGTTCTAGTTCAGTTCAGTTCTAGTTCAGTTATAGTTCAGTTCCGTTTCAGTTATAGTTCAGTTCTATTCTTTTATAGAAGAATACCTAGTTTTTTGGACGATATATTTAATTTAGGTTTAAAAAAAAGTCCCAATAGCGTTAAAAAGTTTAATTTAGAAAACAAATTGTACAGAGCTGAAAATATATAAACTACTTAAAGAAATGATTGCACATGGCGTTTAAAAAGCTTTAAACAAATAACTTTTACCATATGATTTCTAAAATGATGGTAAGGGACAACTTGCATTCTTTTTTCGTATAAAAAATTATTATAATGAAAATTTTAATTGTTCTGCTGCTATAAAATACAATCTTTTGAAATGTTAACTAGAAACTTGCACTGTATCCTGGCAAGGAAAGACTGAACAAAAAAGATTGAATTAAAAATAAAATATATAACAAACTAAATGAGACTGAAATGCACGCTGAATGCAACAGAAAAATATGCCGGAAACGACCTATAACAATCTTCTTGAACGCCATTTTGCATAATTATGACTTAAACGCAAGAATTGTTGCTGTCGCATGAGAAATAGGGGAAAATTATAAAAATAATAAACTGCACAGAGCAGAGTGTGGGTATAGGAAAAAAATTTAAATAAAAAAAAATAAAAATAAACATAATTTAATGATTATTTTCCTTATAAAAGAGAACAAATAAAATGAGAACATAAGATTGTAATAGTTAGAAAGAGAGCAAAATTGAAAAGTGCTATATTTTTTTAACAACACATTGTTTAGCAACATCTTTCTATGTCATTTTTGAATAAAAAAATTATAAATTAAATAAAGAAATTGAATTTAAATTTTAATATATGATACGTATGAGTAATACTTATTTAATATAAAACAATAATTATACGTCTAAGATAATTTAATACTAACGAATATGCATAGAAATGTTTATTCAGTTGTAGTACTAGTTCAGTGCTTGTTCAGTTCTAGTTTAGATATAGTTCAGTACTATTTCTTTTCTAGTTCAGTTCCTGTTCCTTGTAGAACAAAAATATTTCTGGTTAAGAACATTTTAAGTACAAATATTTCAACTAAATTTTCTTTAACGCGAAATTTTTTATTAAAATTGTTTTTATAGAACAAATTTTTCAACAATTTTTTTTTTTTTTTTTTTTGCAGAAAAAATCTTTTGAACAAAAACTTTTGAAAAATTGTTCGTAAAATTTTCTAATGGAATAAATGTTTATACAAAATTTAATTGTAAATTTAAAAAAAAGAATTTAATTTCTAATGTCAAAAAATTCCATTTTACTTACCTTTCTTGCATTTCTTTTGAATGGTTCGTGTCTGATCACAGGCTGGGTCGCCCTTTTTAAGAGTCAACGTTCTTGAGCGAGTATTGGTTTTAGTGTCACATTCAGTCCAGGGATTTTTGCCATAACGACACGACAAACCTAAAAAATGAATAAAAAAATAATCAATAAACCTAATCACTCTTAATAGAAACTTAAGCGTAGCATCTTATCTTTTTTTATTAAGCCTTTTAACTAAAGTTAATAAATAATTGCTATTAAATTCCATTTAAATTGTTTATATTTTCATTGCTACGTTTAAATTTCTATATATTTTCCTAATATATTTTATTGCCTTGCAGCAGTTATAAATTGTAGATTTTAAGGTTTATTGTATACAATTTATCTCTTATATTCTACTCTCCCTAGACAGGCCAGAGATTTTTATGTATTGGCCATTTCCTATTTCCGCTTTAGACATCTTGTTTTTTTTTCGCCTAGTGTTTATTTTGTTGTTGCTGTTGTCTGTGATTTTCTCTATACAAGTAATTTTTCTTTTCATTACAGTCACTATTTTAGCTTTTTTATGGCAATTTTATAGTTAAGTTTTTTTTTTGTTTTTCTCCTTTTAAATCTTGTCTTTGAATGTGTGATTCATTAAATTTTGTTGGTAGCTTAGTATTATGGCCGCTGGCGTTACTTTGTTAAAGTATGGTGCGGTGCTGTGTTGTTTTCTTTTTTAACTAAGAAGCAACACATTTAATAGTAAATTTTATATAGATGTGTTTTTAATGTGGCCAAGAAAATGATAAAGTTAGATTTTTATTTCGTTCAAGGATTAGTTAGGGATTTTTATTTGTGTAATATAAATTAGAAGATAAAAAATGAGATATATAAAGTAAATAAATCTTTTTTTGTTTCTCTTTTATGTTTTTTACAGTTTTGCGGCAAAAACTGCTTGAGGTGGTTTCAGATGTTGCAAAAGACTACAAGATATTACTAAATGAAAGGCAGGTAAGAACAATTTGTTTTATTGTTTTACAAAACCATTTAAATTTTCAAAAAACCCATTACTAAATGAAATATTTCGTATTAATAATTAACTTAAATTTGTATATTAAACAAGATGTTTATACCCTACACCACTATAGTATTATGTATTTGTGATGATTTTAAAGTATACAAATCGGCTCAGAATCTTGTAGAATTCACAAATGAGAAAGCAAGCATTCGTTACTTCCCTAATATACATATAATACATTGCTTATGGTGCGTATGAGTACTATTAATGCTGTATAATAAATATATATACGCCTAGGATGACCAAGTAATGAAGAAAGTGTATAGTAGGGTTTTTTTCAGTTCTAGTTATTTCTAGTTCTGATCTATTTCAGCTCTACTTCGGTTCTAGTTCAGTCGTAGTTCAGTTCTAGTTTAGTTCTAGTTCAGTTCTAGTTCAGTTCTAGTTCAGTTCTAGTTCAGTTCTAGTTCAGCTCTAGTTCAGTTCTAGTTCAGTTCTAGTTCAGTTCTAGTTCAGTTCTAGTTCAGTTCTAGTTCAGTTCTAGTTCAGTTCTAGTTCAGTTCTAGTTCAGTTCTAGTCCAGTTCTAGTACATTTTTGAAACAACTTAAATTTTTGACAATTAAAAGTTATTTTGTAAAACTGACATAAATTCTTCTTTTTAATTTACAAATAATTTTTTTTTTTACTTTACATGACATTTAACAGTAACAATGACAATGTTTGTGTTACGTCAATAGTTCTAAGTTAGTTTTAAATTTTGCCTATTTGCTTCGGGTAACAAATTATGCAACAATGTAAACATCGTAAACAAAAAATTTGTAACATAAATAAACGATGAAAGATGAAAATGTAAACAAAAAACTAACGTTCTAAATAAAATAAAACTTTATATAGAAGAATTCAGTTACAGAAATATACTTATGTATATAAATTTACTTATGTATGAGTATAAGTCTCAAGTAGTATGAGTTGTCGTAGAGTACATTAGTGTAAATAAAAAGTGTTGCACAGGTTTGTCTGCATTACATACTCCCATTATAGATGTCAACGCTACTATGACTAGCATTTCGCATCTTTACACATTTTTAAAGGCTTTATAAAACGTTTTTATGTTTTCTTAATAATCATCATATTTAAAAAAATCTTGGGAAGTATTGTGTTTATTTTGCTTGTTTTAATATAGAAATTTTCAAATAAGTTTAAAATAAAAAAAATTAAACATTAATATTTTCGAGTTCAGTTCAAGTGAATTTCATAACAGAACACAATAGAAACATTTTACACGAAAACTTGATGAATGTCGAAAAAAAATTCTTATATTTTTTTTCTCTCTCTCTCTTTCTTAAAACAACTAACAAGATATTAACACAAAATAAAATACAGACTATAAACAAGCTTAAAAAAGCAAAGAAGAACTTGTGAAGTGAAAAATTGTTTAATAAACAAACGTTAATAACAAAATCAACAAAAACAAAACAACTTTGTAAAACAATATTTACGCCTGTATAAAGGACTACAACTGCCACTATTTTGTATACAGAGTTTGATGACGAAGACTTTATAACATTGTAAAAAAGTTGTGCAAAAACACAATGTTTTTATAGTATATTTTTGTTGTTTTGTTGTAGTTATTACTGGTACTAGTACTACATTGTTTTAAAACTATGCTGAACCTCAACAATAATAACAGCAAATAACAGAATATTTCCGTTTCCACGCACAAACACACATATACTCGTACATATTATTTATTTTTCTTTAGGGTTTTAAACTAAAGAGACAGACAACTCTCTGTGTGTATAACTCTAGGGAAATGTATAAAACTATTTAAAACTCATTCCTTTAAACATAGACATAACATTTGTTTTTCCTTACTTTTTATTCAACAATTTTGTTGTACTCTAGAGTAAAATAAACACTACTTTGTAAAAGAGATAAACAACGTGAATGAAGTGTGCAAAAAGGAACATATTTTAAACATATATTTTTATAATTATTTTTTTAACACAGTATTTTAAAATTGAAGAAATTATGTCAGTTGTGGCAACTATAAAAATAAATTAATAAAATATTCGTAAATTATTAATTTTGTACTGGAATAAGGATTATGATTATAAAAAAATTTGTTTTTATTTAACAAAACAATGTTATGTTTTGCCACTAGAACTGGACCTGAACTAGAACTGAACTAGAACTGAACTAGAACTGAACTAGAACTGAACTAGAACTGAACTAGAACTGAACTAGAACTGAACTAGAACTGAACTAGAACTGAACTAGAACTGAACTAGAACTGAACTAGAACTGAACTAGAACTGAACTAGAACTGAACTAGAACTGAACTAGAACTGAACTAGAACTGAACTAGAACTGAACTAGAACTGAACTAGAACTGAACTAGAACTGAACTAGAACTGAACTAGAACTGAACTAGAACTGAACTAGAACTGAACTAGAACTAAAAAGAAATATTTCAAATATTTCCTTTTGTTATATGTTGCGTATACTTACTTTTTTAATCTAAACTTTACAAGATATTACTCATACACTCTGCTGTTTAATTTGGTGCAACTGTAAACGTGAATGTAATAAATTTGAACCACAATTCTTTAAAAATGATTCAAAGATAATAAATGTGACCAGGTTGCAGCTGTTTTAATATTTAAATTGTTGAGGTTTTCGGGTTTGCAGAAAAAAAATTTTTGAACAAAGGATTTTTTTCCCCAAAAGGAAGGAACACACAAACTATTTTTTAAATGACTGCTCAGAAATTCTCAACTAATTTATTAAAAATAAATTACGATAAATATAAAAAAGGCGATAGAAAAGATTTTTTGGTTTCTTAATAACCCAGTTATTATTTGCCACAAAATATGTAATTATTAATGGCATTTGTACAAAAATGTTGTGCTTCAATTATAATACAAAGATATTTAAATGACGTTTTTTTCTTAAGTTTTTTCTTGTTAGCAAATATTGATATAGCAATCAACCCTTATCTATATAGAGAATAATAACGTAATAAATCTTAATTTGTCTGTTTTGTATTGATGTGCTTCCTTTTTCTGTTTTCTTATATTTTTTTGATACTTTCCTCTTTGCTTTTGTATTTTTAATTTGAATTTCATAATAAATAATCGTATTCTGTATTCCGTTTTTTTATTTACACTTTTTAAAACACACTTTTTTGTGCTTGCAGGGTTCACTTTTAAATACCACCAGTTTTCTGCAGAGTAACAGCAAGAGCAAAAAATTTCAAAAAGGAAAAAATTAAACACCCACACCAAAATCACTACAATATTTAAGAATTTTGTGTTACAAATAGACACATAGATACGTTTTAACATACACACAGACAAGTTTTGCTTACATTTGACAATTCTATATTAAAAGCATTGGCATCACGAGCACCACCACAAGCAACATCGTCATCACCAGCATCATCAGCAACACCATCACTAACATTGACATCAGCAAAATAGACATACACAACGCCAATAATACCAAATACATCAGTTGCCACTGCTACATCGACTACAAGCACTAACTCCCAACAACATCAGTACTACCACTATTTGAACACCGATTCACAACCCCCAATAGACTTCAACAAGGACAAGGGAAACTGAATAGAACAGCACCACACGGCACAAAACAGCTCAGAGCTCAGCACAGCATATAAACAAAATGAAACATTACCGCCACCATAATCCACTTGCAACAACAACATCAGTATGTACATTTATAGTGGTGGCATTGGCCTCAATGTTGTCAATGTTGCCACATTTAGCATACGGCACAACAGAAGTACAAGAGACACCATTAGCTCTGCCAGTTGGTGAACAAACACAGCCGACAACATCATCACAGGGAGAAATCTGGGAAGAAGATGATCATGAGATTTTAATACGCAATGAACGTGGCACAAAGAATGACGGTAAGTAAAAGCTCTCAAGTAACTAACAAACGTGCACGTTGCTCTACAAGAATCAACGTCAAGTTAAGTAAACGAGTGAATAAATAATATTTGTAAGTGAGTGTATCTGCCCGCATCAGCATATCAAATGTTCACTTCAGCCATAGATTCTAGTAGTAAATAGTCCTCTTATATTCTAAAAGCCAGTTACAATCAATGTCTGTGGAAGTTTTTCATTTTTCTGTATATATTTAAATAGTATCTACAAAGTCTATTTGAGTATAAATGGATATATACATACATAAGTTGTGTAAGAGCTTTAAAAAAAAAATGTAATGAATATTTTACGCAGACATCAACTTAAAAATGTCAAATGGAAAGGAATATTTTTAATATTTAAGTTTAACAAAAAAGAATACATTACAATTAGAGAAAATAGTTAGGCGGAAGTACATCTTAAGTATGATATTGTTAAGAAAATTTTACTATTTCAAGTAAATTTTAATTAAATTTCTAGAACAAAACTAGAACTTAAATAGAACTGAACTAGAACTTAAATAGAACTTAAATAGAACTGATCAAGAACTGAACTAGAACTGAACTAGAACTGAACTAGAACTGAACTAGAACTGAACTAGAACTGAACTAGAACTGAACTAGAACTGAACTAGAACTGAACTAGAACTGAACTAGAACTGAACTAGAACTGAACTAGAACTGAACTAGAACTGAACTAGAACTGAACTAGAACTGAACTAGAACTGAACTAGAACTGAACTAGAACTGAACTAGAACTGAAGTAGAACTGAACTAGAACAGAGCTGGAACAAAAACAGAGTGTTTTAGGAAGCGTATACTTATTTTGTTATTTACAAAATGTTACTCATACACCCCATTGTTTAATAAACTTCTATTTATAATTTAAAGCCATTAGTTATGGACAAAAAATATTCAAAAAAATAGATTATTATTGGATGAATGATATTTATGTTTTGTCAGATCCATTAATATTCATATTCAAACCGTCATATCAAGTTGCTGACAATGTTTTGTACCCTCATAAGTAATATAGTACATTTGTATAACGAATCAATAACCATACAACATAAAAATTCACTTTATTAAGATCCCAACATATAAAATTTTGTGTCATTTGCTTAAAAAATAATAAAAAAACATCAACTATTATTTCAATGTGTTACTAACGATGTGTTAAATCAAATTTTATTTATTTTATCCCATCATGTATCAACCCTCGTTCTCACCACCCTTTTGATTGTATTTGCATATTTGCAAATGTATGCATGTCGCAAATTATTTTTGTTGGCATAAATTTTATTGTAAAAGTATTAAAAGTAGAAATTTCTTGTTACTGTTTTTCTTTCTTTGTCTATGTTCTACAAAAAATGAGTGAATGTCTGTGCATTTGTTGTCTACAACAAGAGTTAAGAGAACTTTTTTGTTAATGTATGCATATATAAGCAGAAAAATATGAACGTATATTTGTTTGTATGCGTTGCATTTCCTTTTCCCTTGTGGTAAATTGCAAAATGTATGCAATATGTAAAAATGTGTATCTAACTTTGTGTGTGCTGTTTGTACTTGCAAATGTATACAATATTTATGCCTGTTTATAGTATCTAGGTACTTTTTTCTCTGGCTGCTTAAGGCAATAGTAAACAACATACTTTTTCAAAGTTTGGTAAAATTTTTGCTAAAACTAAAAAAAAATAAACTTTTATCTTTCTTTCATGTAGATTTTCTTCACGCTACTATAGTTGAGTATGTGTGTTAAACAATTTATGTACAATAAAATTTTGTTTGTCTTTTTTTGTTTTATTTTTCTGTCATCTAACTCGCATAGACTGTTATGTGTAGGTAGTTTGAAGTTGTTTTTATAGTTTGTCTTGTTAGTTTACTTTTTAGCATTTATTGTTGTTGGTTGCAGTATTGTCATTGTTGTTGCTGATTCATATACAATCTCTTGACTTATTCTTCTGCTGCATACATTTACTAGTTTTTACTATTTCTTTAGCATTTAAAAATTTTTGATTTTGTATTATTTTTCCCGTTTAGTTTCTGTGATTGTTGGTTTGTATATAGGATGTATTTGCTTTTATCCTTTAGTATTTTACATATTCACAGTTCACTTTCGCGAGGAGGGTATATATAAGTTTGTCATTTCATTTGTAATATCCACAATATAATTTTTCAACCTTATAAAATTTATTATAGATCATTATAAATATCGATTAAGTAATGCCCGTCTGTCAGATATCTTCAGAATTCAAATATTCAATAATTTGGAACGATATACCGTCGATAAGTTTCCTGTTTGAAATCAGCTTAAATCAGTTGTAGTTCTTGTAAGTTGGTTTTTGTTGTTATGGCTAAAGTAACAGTAGAATTGGAGGATATCAAATTTAAGAAAACACACTATGGTGAAGGGTATATAAGATTCGATAAGGGCAAATATTGAACTACTACTTGTTTATAGAAGAATTTGCTTACAACTTCTACCATTCAATGTATGTTGCCATTTTATATTTTTCTTTGTTAATTTTAAAAAGTTGACTTTGCTTTACAATAATTGTTAATGCAATCAAAACTTTTATTTCCAAATGCTTTAGAAAATCCTGTTAATGTGTAAATTTTGCAAATTTTTTGAAGTACAACAAAATTTGTTCATATTCAACAGAGTGATTTTGAAAAGTATATAAAATTTAGTTTTACTAAATTAGCTAATGATAAAATAAACATTGGTAGCAGTGAATAATTCGGTAAACTAGAATTGAACTAGAATTGAACTAGAACTGAACTAGAACTGAACTAGAACTGAACTAGAACTGAACTAGAACTGAACTAGAACTGAACTAGAACTGAACTAGAACTGAACTAGAACTGAACTAGAACTGAACTAGAACTGAACTAGAACTGAACTAGAACTGAACTAGAACTGAACTAGAACTGAACTAGACCTGAACTAGAACTGTACTAGAACTAGAACTGAACTAGAACTGAACTGAAACTGAGAACATATACATGCAATCTTTAGTTGAAAATATCGATGACACTTTTTTATATTTTAAGAAAAAAATTTCGTTGTTTTAAAAAATCACACACGTTGCAATTTATTTTAATTGAAATGTAAACGCCATGAACAAACTTTAATTCAAATAATTGAAATATATTTTTTCCTCCAACAAAATGTTGTTAACAAAATCAGCATATTTTAAGGAAAAATCTAAAAAAATCATAAATAAAATGTACAAAAATTTTTAAAAATATGATGACCCAAATAAAGACATGAAAAAACTATAACGAAATTTTATGTAAATGCCAAATAAAAAATGTGTAAAAAAAACTTAGAAAACAAACATATTTTTTAAATTAATTGAAATCATGTAACCATATTAAATATGCAAACAAGGTACATTTTTGTTAATTTTGTTAAGAGGCGGATTTAAAAAAAATATTCTCTGTTTGAAAAATAATAAAAAGGAAATAGTTGTAGTCTATTAAAAAATGTCACATTGTTTTCTTTTCTTTTTTTTGTGTTAAACATTTTACAAAATCCAGTTACGCCCTTTTTTCATTATAGACAAATGTTAGAAAATTTACAAATTGTTTGAAATGTTTTTTTTTTTTTTTTTTTTTGGGTTTTATTTGATGTATACCCAGTAAACATTTATATTAATCTAAAAGATAAAAAGTATTTCTTTAATTTTTTTGTTCAAATTCAATAATAATTGTTTTATTTCAACATTTTTTTATCTTTTTATTAAAATTTTTTGCTGGGTAATATTTTTTTAGTGTTAGTGGTTGTTTTTGTTGACGATGTATATACATGAATTCTGTGTAAAATATGAGTTTGTTTTGAAAATAAAGTACGAATAAATTTGCAAGTTCATCAAAATACACATAAAAGTAGAAATGAGCAGCAAAAAAACAACATGTTTTACTTTGAACTTGTGTTGTTTTTCCCCCCAAAAAAAGTATAAAAAATTACAACACAAAATATTAAATAAATATAACAAAAGTACACATACTTTTTAAATAATAGCAAATTCACATGCCATACATACATATTTATCCAAACACTACGCACCATTTAAATATGAATGAATACTCGAAAATCGTAGCAATTTATTAACTTAAGACATCAATATTTGGTTTGTTATTCGTATTTAACAAAAGCTCCGTAATTAGTTCAGATTACTTTTAAATGACTACTTTATTCTGTCTGCATTACTTGTAAGTAGTCTAGTAATGTCTTGTATCTAATCTTTTACATGATAAAGATTGTTGTATTGTGATTATGACAGATAACTGAAAAACGTAAGTTCCATGTTCTTACCTTTGACGACTACCACCACTAATTTGTAATTACTTATTTAACTCCTTATTTGAAAGCAATCATTGAAAGTACTTGCTAACAATAACATCGCCGTGATATAAGTATAAGTTATATCTTTTCCCAACCAGACTAAAAGCTGTTCCCAAATTTGTACAAATAATGGTTAAAACTTTTTTACTTAAGGACAACTGTCAACTCAATGCTCTGAAACGCAAGGCATAATCAAGGATAATAAGAGTTAACTTATTGGTACATCTTTATACCCTACACCACTTTAGTGGGGAGGGTATATTGGATTTGTGCTGATGTTTGTAACATACAGAAATATTCGTCCCAGACCCACCATAAAGCATACCAATCGTTTTCTGAGTCGATTAAGCTATGTCCGTTCGTCCGTCCGTCCGTCCGTCTGACTGGCTGTCCATGTAAACCTTGTGCGCAAAGTACAGTTCGCAATTTTCAACATAATTGGATGAAATTTGGCACGCACGTTGTAGGACTAAGCCTATTGAAAATGGTTAAAATCGGTGCTTTATTTCACCTAGCCCCAATAGAACATAACCCCCCAAAAAGGGCTTCTCAGCTCATAATTATGTTAAATATACAGATATATCGTTAAAATACGGCACAATTAAGTTTAATAGAAGTTTTGATGACCATGCCAAATTATTAAATATTTCCCCTAGCCCCCTTATAAAGCCTCTTTCAGAAAAATAGTTTTTCATCCATAAATTGCTTAAATATATCGGAACAAGGGAATATTGAAGATAAATGCTTTATTATGAAAAATAAATCACATTTAATATTTATAACTGGTGTATGGTATCATATGGTCGGCCACGCCCTTGTTATGCTTCAAATAGTGCGAAAATACTTCAGAAAAAATTAAGGAATGACACAACATACGTGGAAGTATTTCTTTGGCAAGAACTGAAATCTACGGCCTGATTTAATGAACTAGATTTAAAATCGGTTTTCAGACCTAAGGTGGGCATTTTAGATACCGTAGGAGGGATTGAATTTTCTATAGTATTTATTTCATATTGAGAATTGTGTAACATAATCTATGAGTCTTCGTTGCTTAAAAGCTTCGCTTGAAGATTGTGAACGAAATGGCTTTACTTGATTAGATAACTTTTTTCGTGCTAAACCGATAGTTAAAATGTTTGAGAAGTGTGCAGTTCTTTATGATGAATACAAGGTAAACACAGATACTAATGCGTTTACATGGACATAATATTACCATTCAAACAAAAGATCTGGATCAGGAATAGAGACTGTTTAAACAAAAAAGCTGTTTTAGGTGCCAGGACACTGTAATGTTAAGCGAAATAAGGTAGCGGGCTAACTCCCAAGACAAAACTCGAACTTTGACCTTAATCATATGGCGCAAAGTGATATTTGTCACTAATATGTGATAAACTTCGAAAGTTTTCAGTCTTGGAACTGTAGTATAGATTGCAATAAAATCTAAGTATTATGGCCAAGATTCGATGCAAAGTCTCCCAGAATAGTCATTGACCATGTTTGTATGGATATATGGTTTGGATATATAATTTGTCATCCGACAGTAAGATGGGAATAAGTTGTATTTAGTGATGATCAAAAATTTGGCTTATATAGTCCAGACAGTTTTCAGTATTAGAGTTTCGATGGAGTAGTTATTTATGCTTCTAGACTTTTCCCTTAAAAAAATTCCTCTGCAAGTCGAAAATATCAGTATAAAATGATAAAAAATTCAATGCCCTAACAAGGTGATGGTGGATATGTAAAATTTACAAAGGAAATTCCCTTTATTACATTCCCTTAGCCAAATCTATTATTCCTCCGGTACACACACACACATCTAGCGAGTCTATACACAAATTTATCCATTCAAACAACGTTAAGTGTTCAAATCGTTCGTTTATGGCGCCCAAGTGGTTGAGTTTATATTCGTTTCTCTTCATTTTTTTTTTTGTACACATATTTATTTCATTATGCTGCTTGTTGTTGTACAATATTCCATTAAAGAGAGTGGAAAAATTTGTACAACAAACATGATGAAGAGTGAAAAAAGGCAAAACAACAAGGTTTTTTTATTTTTTTTTTTTCTAAAAATAAAAATGGTTGTTATATTCTTTACAAAAAAAAAAATAAATTACAACAACAAATATGTTTTAGCTTCTTTTAATGCTTGAGTTGTTTTGGTGGTAAATATGAATATTTATGAGTTGTTGCTATATAAAATATGTAAAAATATACAGACACATATACAGAGATACATACATGTATGCATATTTTAGAGATACACTTGAAAAAATATGTATGAGTATAACAGCCCATCCTTTTCAATTTCTAACAATATTATAATCACTGCAATAATGTTTTTAATTATAGCAATCAAATAATGTTACGTTTATCTTGCAAATAGCTGCCCTAATTATTTATATGATTAGCGTAAGTATTTTACATGTTTATCATAATTCAAAATTTTCTGATTACAATCTTATATTATATGTTTGCCACAATCAAATATTAGATACACGAAGTCATTAAAATTATGTTTGCAAATAGCTGCTCTAAACATTTATATTGTTATTATAAAAAAACAAGTTTGTTTGTTACAATTAAAGTTACCGTTATATTGTCAAACTTCTTTTAATACCCAGCAAAAATAAAAGAAATTAGTACTTCGAAAAGAATAATATATTTATCACCACTTCAAAAGCAGAACTAAGTAAATTTGCGTACCTTAGGTGGAAGTGATGTTTATTGACTTCCAAAGAAGCGAAAATAATCCAATTTTGTTTAAATTTGAAGGTATATTTTTAGCATTGATTTTTTGTTAATTAAATCGGTATTATTTAGGAGTTGATGGTGAATACTTCAAATTACTTCTATAATACTACAATTTCACTTCTTTAAAAAAAAAACATAAAAATTAATTAATTAATTTCTGAGAATGACTTCAGATATAGTAAATTCGGAATCAGATAAAAAGAACATCCCTCCTATGATAAGCTTGTGTTAAAATCATAACTTCTTCAGTTTTCTTTCAGTACTTTCATAGATAAAATTCTACTTCTTTTTCCCTTCTGTGGAAGTTCTTTTTTTGCTGGACAGTTAGTTAGTTAGTTAGTTAGTTAGTTAGTTAGTTAGTTAGTTGGTTGGTTGGTTGGTTGGTTAGTTAGTTGGTTCGTTGGTTACTTAATTGGTGAGTTAGTTAGTTAGTTAGTTAGTTAGTTAGTTAGTTAGTTAGTTTGTTAGTTTGTTTCTTTGTTTGTTTGTTTGTAAGGAGGATGTATATGTAAATCAAATCTAAATCAAAATAACCCAAGTCTATCGGTTCTTTTATGCGCTCCTTAACCATTGACTTAGCTGAAACTCGAACACATCGCCTCCGGTCTACCACACTAGAACCCTAACCACCAACCTAAGGGAGGCCAGATTAGTCCAAAAAACTTTAATATGTTTTCTGTAATCCTCATTTTTTTCTCTGAGTGTCCTTACATTTATGTGTACAAATTAATTGTGCACATACACCTATATGCTGTTTGTATGTGCTCGTACATGTATATATTTTTTTATACACTTGAAAATTGATTATGTACCTTGATGTTGGCAAAAACGTGTTTTTTTATTATATTTTCTTTGATGTTTTATTTAAATTTTATTTTTCTACTAAAAATGTTAAAAACATGAATCAAGCACATCTGCCATCATGCAATTTTAATTAAAATTAAATTTTTATAAAAGGATACTCTAATGTATACAAAGCCTTTAAGTAGGCATTTTTTTATTTTCTCTTTTTAATTGTAATTGTCATAAAAGTTTGAACAATGTCTGGAAATTTGTTCATTTAACTTTTAATAAGTATTGAAAAATTTATGTAATTTTATTTTTATTATAAAAGTAAAAATTCATCAGGGAGATTTCTTGCCATATGGTGTAATTAAACCTTGCTAAGTGCATAGGATTGTTAATAGAAGACATTTAAATATGCTATTGATAAAAATTTATTTAAAACAGAATAACATTCGTATCTGCTATAAAGTTTGCAAATTATTGAATTTTTTTTTTAACATGAATCTGAAGTTTATATAATTCTAAGAATCGTTTAGTATACATATTATATTTTTTGCTTTAAATTAATAAATGTTTTTTCCTTAAAATAGTGACAAAAATGCTTATTAATTTAAATTCCTTTGAAAATTTAATAATATAATTATATTCTTAATCTATTGTTTATGCATGAATGTTATGAAATGTATGTAGACAGTATTTTGATTTGAGGTTAACGAAGATTTTATGACATTTTCGTATGGCATTATTTTGTGGTTAATTAACCAACAAACAAAAACATACACACACACACACACAACCTACACAATTCCAAACAAAAATTCAAATACATACACACATACAAAATATTTTATTTTATGATACAAACATTCATTCTACTTATTTGAATTTATGCCCTTTCGTCTGCCCACACAAACACACACACGCTCACATTGTTTTAGTGCATTTGCATAAAAATGGGAGTGGGTGTTCTAACCAACCAACAAACCATTACAAATACAAACGTACAAACATAGCTACATACATAGATACATATTTACATTAAAATATTAGATAGAAAGCTTCTTCTTTTATTTCCATTTGTTTGTTCCTTTACCGCATGCTGTGTGCGTGTGTGTGTATTTGATTTGTGTCTGATTTTAGATTTTTCAAGGTGTAAGTGTTTGTTTGTCAAAAAAAAAGCCACAGTCAGATGCATTAGTGTGTGGGTTTATGTACTTTTAAGGGTTACCCTTAAAGGAAGTTTTTTAAGGTGTTTTATTAATATAAAATTTTAATGACTCGTATTAAATTTCAAATTACCCGCAATTTGTCAAATAATAGTGACCTATATGCAGAGTATTTATTACATTTCTACTGAATTATTTTGATAAGATCAAGATAGTTATGAAAGTTCAAATCGTTGTTTTGTAGAGTACCTAATATGCTTCATATGTTCAAATATGAACCGATAACAATACGCAACATTAATATATACTTAGGAAGTCATTTGCTGAAGGCGAGTTAGTAAATACGAAATCGTTATAGAAATAAGTTTGATTTCATCAAATTTAATGCTTATGATCCATTTTGGTGGTGTGTGGCAAATTCTAAAGACATATTCTTGTTATAGTCGGATCCATCTTTCAGGAAAATATAATAACTTTCCAGGTATTTCAATTCGTTTCTTTTATTTGTCACACTAATTTCTACGAAATTTTCTCAAAATTTCCACATAAATAAAATTTAATCAGTATTTATCTGAGTCACTTGTATGCAGACTAGAAATTCTTTGTTTTTTTATGGTACTTTGTATAGACTCACGTTTCAGATCAATTTAACATATATGTACATATTTTGTATTTTTATTTAAGATGGATCATGTGTATCCATTTCATTTTTGGATCAAACAAACTTTGTTTTACATATATTCTTCAAAGGACAAGGACTGGTCCGAAGCTAATTCAAACTGAAAAACATACTTATTTAACATTGTGATGTCCTAGATTAGCACCACGTCATTACATTAGAGTAATTTCAAAACTACCAACTTGCTAAAATTAATGGAGTACATGATCAACAAGATAGGACTAGTTAATCCTTTCACGCACAAAACTTAACCGCTGGACTTTTGGTGCATATGACTTCAGCACTCACTTCGTTTTGACTTATATTGATAATTTTTAATAAAAAATGAAAAAATTGTTTTCGAAGGATATCCCTGGATATTATACTTTTTAGCATGTAGTGACATAAAATTCTAAAAAATCTTATTTTTCTTTAGAAATAACCATATATTGTAATAAAAAATTAAAGAAATGGTTTTCGAAGGATATCTCAGGATATTATCCTTTCTAACATGTAGTGATATAAAATTCTAAAAAATAACTTTTTTTCTTTAGAAATAACCATTTGCTAATGCTGTGAAGTCAAAATTACGCTCTATATCAAGAAAAATATAAAAAAATCTTGAGACACTGGTGTCTTGTAGAGTTAAGAAAGAGTTAACAGATCATTTACTCCAACATTGTTTACAGGAAAGTAGTTTTGGCATAAACCAAATGGAGCATGTACTCAAATAATTTTTGCCAGTTTTTATCAAAATATTTCGTAAAAATCATTTTTCGGAAAAAGTTGAAAAAAAAAACTAAATAGTTGATAGAAGTAAATTTATTGAAAAACACAGGCGAACGAAATAAAGGTTTTTGAAAACAATTGAAACTAAATCGATTGATATAGAATCTATCATTTTGTATAATAACATTTTATATAATAATACAGCGAAAAAAAAGAACTTACAAAGAAGCGAAAAAGAAGTAGAATTTGTAACATGGAAGTACTGAAAGAGTGGTGATTTTAACACAGGCTTTTTATTTAATTCAAAATTCACTACATCAAAAGTCATTCTCAGAAAGTAATTTTTAAGTTCTTTTTGGAAGTTAATAGGAAGTGAAATTAATATTACACCATCCGACAAAAGAGAAAAAATGTAAGACAAGAACCGGTGCTATAAATTTAAGGGAAAAATCTGCGTTTTTAGTTTTTCATTTCGTGATCCTGTGTCCTTTCAAAAGGACTTTAAAGTTTTATAAAATGCATTTTTCAAAAAATATTTAAAAATACTTTTACTAATCAAACGATGTCAAATTTGGTGTCAAGCCAACACGAAGAGTTGGGAAATATTTTGTATTATTTTTATTTTATACGAAAATCTGTCAAAAATGTCTTTTAAAATTCTTATATTTAAAAGTCTATTTCAAAATTTTCAATATTAGTTTTTCAAAAAACTGATGAAAGATTTTTTATACATCTTTTGATCCTGACAGAACAAACTTAAAATAACGTAAAATATTTTACATTACTTTTTGTTAGATTGACATCAAATTTGACATTGTTTGATCAGTAGAAGTATTTTAAAATATTTTTTGAAAAATTTACTTCTTAAAACTTTGAAGTCCTCTAAAAAAGGACACAATATCACGAAATGAAAAACTAACAAAGCAGTTTTTCTCCATTATATTTTTTTTGTTTCAGACTATATCATCCGGTTCTTGTCTAGTTTGGAGTGTCGGACGGTGTTATAGAGTACAATTATTTTGATTTAAATAATATTAATAAAAATAAGTAAATTACACAGATTTATCCATCAACTCCAAAATAAAATGGGTTGAATTCAAAGGTGCTAGGTTCGATTCCTACCTGAGGAATTAATAAATGAGGATACATCCTCCTATTAAATTTGCTACAAGATTATATTAACATATGAATTGTACCATGCGGATACCCTAATTTAAATTTATATATAAAATTTATTTAATGGCTTTTTATCTGTATGCATTTGTTATCCACACACACACACATACACAGATATATGTACCCAGCAGTTCGGTCGGACAGTACCGAACTAAAAATTTAACCAACCATTTAGGGCCACAGGGTGTCCAGGAAACTAACTATTTTTACAAGTGCTTGTCATACAAGGAAGTCAATCTTAACCCCATAGATTAGGAAGAGATAGCAAAACGCTTAAGTGTTTACTCTCCCGCTTTCAAACGGGATTTTACAAAGAGTATATCGGTGATGAAATAGAGTCAACCAAGTGGTTAGACGTAAAAGAAATTACTAACTATTTCGGATGCATTGACTCTTTGTCGCACTGCTGGGTATGTGTATACAACATCCATGATTAGTTGGTTTTAGTATGGGAGTGTTTCTGTGAGTGTGTGGGTTGAAGTTGGCATTCATTTGCTGAGAATGAAATTGTATTGCTTTTTGTAATGAATTATGCACTTATGTGCATTATTGTGGCTTTTTTGCCTCAATGATGTTGACCATGATTACAATGAGAACAATTTGTGTTTTGGCAGAGAGTAAGTATTTACAATTTCAATTTTAACAAGCACACATAGACAAATGTTGTATATTTCTTAAAGGTTTTCCGAAACAAATTTTATTTGAAATATACTCAGTTACAGAGTAAATGTTCATAATATTTATATGAAAACGATAAATACTGTGAAAATATGCATAATTATCATTGTATCATATTATTTAGAGATTTGCTTTTTATTACATCCTTTTAACAATTATAATTTATGCATTATTATTCACACTTACTTATACACATATTAATAGTACACTTGCCCATTTGTATGCTCATTAATGTGGAAATGAAAATTTTTGTTTTACTTTTTTTTTTTTGCTGCCTTAGGTCTACTATAAAGTTTCAATAGATTTTCTTTTATACGCAATATAAATGCAAATTATTAGGCTTGAGGTTAAAAATATATTCTTGGCATTTAATTGCGTAGTAAATGTATTGGAAAAAGCCTTGGCATTAATGTATAGCTTTGTCCATTAATTTTTGAATATTTCATAATCTAAATGATAATTTGCATATCAATCGAGGAAGAAATTTGACTAACTAGAGAGGCGGAAATACAGTTTAAGAAATAATTTGTAAAAATCACATATATATATTTCTTATTTAGACAAATTTATAATTTTCATTTTCTGTTATTTGTAGGAAAAGTGATTTTTATATCCTTCAGTTTCGTAAGAAGGGTTTTTCTGATTATAATTTAAAAATGTTAATTTTTTGTCCTCATAAAATACAACTATCATTTGTAACTCCGCCTCGATGTCGGTTTAGCGATGTCTGTCTGTCCGTCCTCTTTTTTAGTTAAGTTTGTTTTTAAATGTCTGTTTGTCTGTCCATCTGTATGCTTGTTGAAATCAGCTTCTAGAGTACCCCAGATATTGGCGAGATCCAAATCTTTAATAATTCTGTTAGACATGCTTTCGACAAGATTGATATTTAAAATACGCAAAGCGGTCTATAAATAATGGAGAAATGAGAAAAATCCGAGACAACCTCTGAAAATTTCATCAAAAATTTAGATATTTTATTAATGCTCAGACAAAAATTACTTACAAACAACAACAAAACACATAATAATACGGTAAATTTTGTTATTGTACTTGAGTGTTTATAAAAGCAGAGCAAGAGTAGCACAGCGAGAGCAGGACAAATGGGTTGTTGTTGGCTAGAAACATGAAATTAAGTATGTTGAGCCCGGATTAAGTTCGAACCCTTTTAAGGAGACTTTTTGAAACTTTTTCGTTCTTCAAAAGGTACTTTTTGGATTTTCTATAATATTGAACCTAGAAACATGAAATTAAGAACAGATTTTTTGATACTTTTTCGTTCTTCAAAAGTTACTTTTTTGACATTTCTACAGTATTGAATCCAGATAAATGAAATTAAGTACGTAGACAGCGGATTAAGAACCCATAAAAGGGTACTTTTTCGTTCTTCAAAAGGTACTTTTTGCAATTTTTAAAATATTGAACCTAGAAATATGAATTTAAGAATGTAGAGCCCTGATTAAGTGAAAATTCATAAAAAGAGACTTTTTGGTACATTTTCGTTTTTAAAATATACTTTTTGAAATTTCTATAGTATTTTTTTATATTTTTGTTATTGACTAAAAATAGTTTTTCTACAATTTGTTTGAATTTTTGAGTTTTTAATAAGAGTGAACTCAGATTTATGTGTCATCAACCACTGATGAGTAATATGTATGACATGGTCGCCTATTCTTATATATTTAATTACAAACACTGTACATCTTTGGGAAACTGAAACACATCCGCGTGGTTTGAGGTACATATACCAAGTCAAAACGTGAAACTCTAAATAATATAACGTTCTTGCAACGCACTCTTTTTTTGGATTATTCAATTACCCATTGGGGATTTTAAAGGAAAAATCCTCCTAGTTTGACTTGAGTTCTCAATGATACTCTACTTTTTAAGGTTAACTGCCTTATGTAAAAAGGACTTTTAAAGTTAACTATATATACAACTAACACTTTTTCATGAAAAGCAGTTTTCAATAATCATTGTTTTCTTAACAATGAAAACAGTTTTAATGGACTAGTTCCCCAAGCTATAAAATTTTAAATATTTTAATCAGTCAAAAATCAGGCAAGGAAAACGACAGCACGAGATTGATACACACAACGTATAAATGCACAGTTATATAAAGCATTATAAAAAAGTGAGATGCAATTCCGTCGAAAATCCGACAACAAAGCCACAAACAAAGTCTGAGTATTGTTCCCCAAACCAAGTCAGAAGTATAAACCGAATATATAGTGGTCTTTGAATTAGATTAAAAGTGATGTAATTTTAAAATAAAATTATTTTTTAAAAATTAATAATAAAATGTCGAAAATTTGTTAATCTGTTTAAGTCTCTGGATTTGTTAAAAATTATTTTAAAAATATTAAAATTTCATTAAACATTCAAAGTCATTTTTTTTCGAAACGACTTTCTTTAATTATTCCAGTTTTGTAGTAAATGAGCGAATGAGCGTGGTAATAAATGACCAAAACATCAATCCACAAAGACCATGGTTTATAGCTTAGGAAGCATTGAAAAGAGTTTCATTCTGATTATACGAACAATTCTATAGTAAGTTAAATTTTTAAGATTTTCAACATAAATACGAAAGTTTACTGTGGTGTGGACAACTACAGATTCCCTACACCAGTTAAAAGTATATGTATATACAATTTTTATTATTTTGGTTAAAAAAGCACATATATTGAATTTCGCCTTAATTTTGATAAATGGTGAAAAGATATTTTTTTTAAGAAACATCTACTAATATAGGACAACTAACAAACAGGAAAATCAACTTTAACGTCAACAGATAAAAAAGACGTACGATTAGATGGATGGACGTTCATAGCTTAAGCAACTCAGAAAATGTTTATGATCCGATTGATAAACTTATTTTGATATTAACAAAGGTCAGCCAATCAAGAAACAGAGTATAGTTGTTTCAAGATCTCGAAGAAAGAACAAGTTTTAATGTTGACAGTACACAGAAAAAAATATTGGTAGTTTATTTTCAATTAACATGTTTTTCTCTTTCTTTATTTTTTATTCAAACAAATTTTTTTTTTGTCTTAATTCTCTCGTTGTTTGAAACCTAAGTTGATAATTTTGATAAAATTTTTAATTGATTCAATTATTTTTGTAATTAATTGAAAAAAATTTTCTAACCTACTTTTTTTAATATTTTATTTTGAATTTTTTTGCTAGGAATATTTATAGTTTTTAAATAGTCAATAAAATTTTAGGCATATAATATTTAAGTTTATTTACAATTTACGTAACACTTTATATGTTTAATTGTGACAATAAAGTGATATTTTTTGCAAATGTTGAACGCATTGTTTGATTGTTTTAATCACTTTCTTAATTTATTTTTAAAAAAGTTCTCTTCCAAACAGTCATTTGGTTTATAAATAAAAAAATTACTTTTATATTTATTAAATGTTTAATTTATACAATTAATGAAATAATCAATGTTTGAATCTTGTCTCAATTATTGACATTAATTGTTATTAATTCGTTATTTTGAAATAAAATATTTTTTTTTACAAATTTTGTAATTGATATTTTCATTTTTGTTATAGGTAAAAAACTTGATTGATAATTGAAACATATTTTCAGTTTTTTCTGTGTTGTCTTCTAAAGAAGTGAAAAGAATCCAATTTTATTTAAAATTGAAGATATTTTTTGCACTGTTTTTATTTTAATTAAAACCCAGAGTAATTTATTTATTTATACCAGCAAAAATTAAATGTAGTAAAGTACTAAAGTACTAAAGCATAACATTTATCACTACTTCAAAAGAAGCACTAAGTGAATTTGTTTACCTTATGTGGAAGTTATGTTTATTATGTTAAATCTATTTTTATTAGAGTTAATAGATAAATGGGTGTAATTTATTTATTTATGTTAATATTATTTAAGTCAAATTAGTTGAATTCTTTAATACGTCACTTTATAAATAACTTCCCCAAAAAAAAAACATAGAAATTACTTCTAGAAAATGACTTCTGATGTTGTGAACTTCTAATCAAATAAAAGGATCATCAATCCTATGGCAAGCCTGTGTTAAAATCATCACATCTTCAGGTCTATTTCAGTACTTCCATGGAATAAATTATACTTCACTTTCGTTTCCTTGAAAGTTATTTTTTCTGCTAGTTACGGATAGAGTCACATTAGGGCCGATCATTACGAAAAACGGCAGCATCATTTAGACTTTTTTAAAACTAAGTTTGGCCGATTTTTTTTTAAATTATAGACCTAAAAACTCTAATTCGGAGCGTACGTTTAAATGTTGTCCAGTCGAAATAATTGGCTGTTTTTGCTCTTGATTCGTACAGGAGTATGTGCCAAAGTTCATCGAATTATATTGAAAATTACGTCATGTGGCATACTTACAAATTTTGCATGTACATACAAATAGACAAGCAGAAAGACAGACAAAGAGACCGACAGACACATATATTCCCACGGTCATAGCTAATGATACAAACATCAACATTTTAACCTAATAAAGATATAAGTTGGATTGGAGTTTTGTCACCAAATACGAATTCATCTAGGCCTTTGGAACAAACAATTTTTGTTTGTGTGTATTCTATATTCTTGATGAATTTTATTAATCTCTAAAACTTAGTTTTAACGATAACGCGTTTTACACTTACATGCGGACGTAGCTAAATCGATCTAGAGTTTTACAAAAACCCAGAATAGTTCCCTTGGGACTCTGATCCCTGATCTTTTATATCTGACCTTTTTATCTCTAATCATTGAAAAACAATAAATTTCTTAAAATTTCGAACAAGATTGATTCTAGGAATCATTTAAACTTTAACAACAATACTCTTTATAAAGTAAAATTCTAAAAATTATATTAAATATTAATTCCGTTTATTTATTAAAATGCTAATAATGCCGACCTTTTTCTTATAGTCTACAAAGTTATAGTATAACTAAACTGAATTAATTTAATAAAAAAAAAACCCAAAATAAATTAAATCATTCTCTGTTAGTCCCACAAAAAAAAGAAAAACAAATATAAATAATTTAATCAAATCAATCTACGCAGTAAACTGTCATCAATGCCATTTATCAAAATGAATAATATTACAAGGGATTACATAGAAATATTTATTGCAATAAGATAAAAATATGTTAGTAGAAACGCAAAAAAGTGGTGATTAATAATAAAAAAATAAATACATTTAATACTGCTGCTGCTGCCAACATTCTTCTTATATTAAAGATGCTAACAGAACATTTAAAGAAAGAAAGCTTTTTGCAAGAATAAATGTAAAACCCCCCCTCATAAAAATATGCATAAATATATAGCAAAAGGACCATAAAGTAAAGAAAAAAAATGAAAAAAAAGTGTAACACAAGGATCTATAGTCTAACTAATACAAACATACCTTTTCGTTGTAGTAGTTGTCGACGCCGAAAAATCTTTATTTTTAGTTGTTATCCTCAGAAATATTCTTTAGAACCACAATGATACTTTTTTGTTTTTGTTATACTGCAGCTGGTGATACTGCGTAAATAAATTTTATTTCTTACTTCTTTTTTTTCGGGGGGATAAATGTAAGAAAATTGTTGTTGTTTTATTTTTGGTAAATGTATGTATTGTGTGATTCTTATGCAGACACCCTGTTATAAAGTGGAGTGGAGTAAGTTTAATGTTAGCAGAAAAAAACCCTTTAAAATTTTTTTTTTTTTAAAGACACTTATATTAACTAAATATATGTGTGTATGTATGTTAAATTGCGATAAATTTTATTTTTGTTTTATTATTACTTAAAGCAAACTGATGCTGATTTTCTTAACAAAATATTATTTTTCTTTTCACTTTAAACTTTTTATATTTTAATTATCTTTTTTTAAATTAATAAAATTTGTTATTTGAGTTTTAGTTGATTTTTTTCTCTTGAGGTTTTTTTTTTCTTAAAGATTTTAATATACTTTTTTTAATTTTTTTTTAGATTTTCCTTTCAACACTTTTGAAACGTTACGAATTTAATTAATATAAACTTAACGCGTCGCACGTTCGAGATGAACTGAATTTAAATTCTAACATGGCTGTACAAGATAGACCATGAATATTACAACAACATCTACAAAAAAAGTATCTTCCGGTAAGTTTTCTTTGTATGACAGTGAAAAAAGCTTTAGCTTTTAAAACAGGGGTTAGTTATACTCTTTGTTAAAGCTTTTTTAGCTCTAAATTTAAAAATGGAGTGCAATGCGCATGTCTTGTTTGGTACTTTTTTCAAAAAAAAAAAAAAAGAGAAGTTGAGAGGTAGTCTCCACACAGCTGTTTTATGCTCTTGTTGGGTTTCACTTAATAAAATAGGACTTTTACAGGATGTAGCTTAAGTTTTTAGTTTAGAGCCTTTTTTGTAGAGTTTGTTTTTTCTTAAATGTTGTTGTTGTTGTTTTCTTTGACTTAACTAGCTTTTGCTCTGGTCTCTGTGTGTGGTTTTGTTTTTGAAAGTTTTTTTATTCTCAAAGAGAAAACGCAACATTATAGAGGAATTATTTAAAGATTATCACTTCAATTTATATTCTAAACATGTTTTCATAGACACTAGACAATCTATTTACAATAGAGCCTTCTATCCTATACATACACATCTATATACTTTAGCATAACAGAACTTTATTGCAAAACATATACCTCTACACATGTACATTTTTATATAAATACACTTACTAACACATACTCATAAGTATTATGTTAGTATTTATTAATATTTTTATTTACTTCTACTACTAATATGTATGCAAAACATTATGCCAGAGTATTTGTCTATGAGTCATTGATATGGCGGCCTGCCTGCCTGCTCGACTTCTTAACTTTCATCCTTTTTAATTCCCTTCTTCTATGACTTAATGACTGACTGGTGCTAGTGTATTGAATATTAAACCAGTCTATATTCTTTATTTCTTTCTTCAATGGCTTTATTTCTAAAGTAGCTGTTACTTCAAAAATGTAAAAGAAATTGAAGCAAAAGCAAACAATATACAAAAATAAATAAACAAATAAACAAATATGTGTAAATATTAATAAGTAATAAAGATAATGTGTTATTCATTGAACATTAATGTTTGTTTATACATACAACTATAGAGAATATTTCAAGGGAAAATTCTTAAAATTTATTTGTATATTTTAATATGTTCGTCTTAATATTGTTGTTAGAATTTATGTTATGTACATACGTACATACATAGGTTATGTATCAGATTTGTTTTGAATATGTATTAAGTTCTAAGAAAATATCTAAAGTTTACTTCATACACTTACAACATTCTTAAAATTATTATGTACATAAATGTATATTGAATTTGAAATATGTAGTTGAACATACTTACACATGTATGTATATGTGAGTATGCACATGTGCAGGTATATTAACAGTTACAGACACATATGTTTAAATTTAAAGAAATATTTACTTAGCAAAAAACTTATTTACTTTTTGACTGTTTATACCCTTCACCTAGAAATATGTAGATATAAGTTTGTAATTTCGTAAGTATTCTCTACAGTATGTGTATTCCGAGTTCTTTTACAGAACGGAGTCGATTTAGAAATCTCCTTCCGTCTGCCTGTGTGTCGATCTGTCGATCATCTATCTGCCTGTCTGTGTGTTTATCTGTCTGCGGTTTATCTATCTGTCTGTCTTTTAACTGTAAGTGATAGTGCTTTACGTTAACACCTACATTATGTGTATTTCGAGTTCATTTAGATAACGAAGTCGATTTAGCCACCTCCTTCCGTCTGTCTGTGTGTCGATCTGTCTGGTTGTCTGTCTGTCTCACTGTCTGTATGTGTGTACGTCGTTATGTCTGTATTTCTGTCTATCTATCTGTCTGTATTTATTTATCTATATATGCATGTATGTCTGTATTTCTGTATGTCTGTCCGTCTGTCTGTCTGTCTGTCTGTATGTCTGTCTCCATTTATGCATATTTGTACTATGTCTGTATTTCTGTATTTCTGTCTGTATGTCTATCTGTCTGTATGTCTGTCTGTCTGTCTGCCTATCTGGCTGTCTGTTTGTCTGCCTATCTGGCAGTCTGTATGTCTATCTCTCTTTATTTATACATATTTGTCTGTCTATATTGTAACTATGTCTGTATTTCTGTCTGTATATTTGTCTTTCTGTCTGCATGTCTGTCTATCTGTCTGTCTGCCTTTCTGGCTGTATGTCTGTCTGTCTGCCTATCTGGTTGTCTGAATGTCTGTCTTTATTTATGCATATTTGTCTGTCTGTAACTGTAAGTCGAAGTGCTTTACATTAACACCTGCATATCGGATTAATTCCACGGTAAGACTTTTACAGCCAAAGGGTGAGCTGAGCCCACACTCAGTTTTTTTATCGTACAAGCACTATGCTTGAATCTTTGACCACAGCTGAGCCAATGCTTAACTTCCGCGAGGCAAAAACTTCACCTTTGTTTTCTCTATGGATTCGACAACAGCACCTAAAAACCTAATCGGAGGACCAAAATACTTATCAATCAAATAAGCCACAAAGAACACACTGTAGTACAACTGGTATAAACAGAGAAAACCTTGAATATATCCTAACAGAGAAAATGCAATTCCAGCAAATAAGCGTTATCAAAATAATACTTTTTAATGATTACATATAAGTACTTTAATCTGCTATATTTTAATGTGCTATATAAATACTTTCATCAGCATTACTCAGCATCTGTGTGAAGATGTACCTTACGTCTTATAACACCCTTCCTTTAACTTATTTATCAAATAAATATTTACCACTACTCTAAGGGTTACTGTTGTCTTTTTGGGCACCAAAACCGAACTTATCCCGAAACATAGATTTTACTGTGTATCACTCTTTTAATTAAAATTCTAGTTTCTCGATATTGGTGTTTGGTAGCCCGAAGGAGCCTTTCCAATAGCCGTTACCGTCATGCCAGACTATATGCATTTTTGGTTCGATCCCAGGTCGAAGGCCGAAGATACAATTGACACCATCAGCGCAAAGTCCCGGTAGACAAAGGTCAAAGGACAAAGGTCGGATTTGGGGGTAATGATTGATTTCTTTAAGTAATAGTTACCAAGAATTGCACTAAAGGCATTTTCCGCTTTTAAAGGCGAACTCAGTTTTCCCTAGTATTACATTTCTGCTTTGAACTAACATCACAAGTTTCGGATTTTTTGGATTTTATTTTTTTTAATCAAAGCATATCTTATTTAGTTTATCCTTTCAAATTAAATGTTGCAACAGTTTCTACTAGTTTTATCCATAACTGTTTACCTTTAACAAAAGCCTTTACATCTAAGATTGTCTAGTTATGTTCATGTTATAATGATAATTTACTTTTAAATAACCCTAAATATATGCAATCAGTTATGCCACCACTTACTTAAACACATTCCAATAGCATATGAAGACAAAGATGCATAATTGTGTACGTGCTTGTTTAAAATATCTATATTATTCTTTTTGGTAAATATTTGCATATAGTGCATTAGAAATTAAAATTAATATATGAATTTAAAATTTTAATAAAGATGTACAGTTCTTCAAATAACTAAAAATCTTTTAAGGCATCATGAAGTTTATTTCCTTTAGAAATGTTTAAACATAATTTAAAAGTTATTCACAATTAATTATTAATTTTCTCATTTGCTTTAAACGTTCTTGTTATAAGTAATTAATGAACCGATAATAAAATCTAATTGATTTTAATGTTTAACCTTCTTCTACCACTCAACCATATATATACAAACTCATTGCAAAAGTTCTAATACTTGATTGAAACAAGTCGTAAGACAGTTTCCTAGAATTTTAATATTTTTTGAGTAGAAAAGTTTCAAATCCAATATTTATTCTTAATATTTACAAACATTTTTCAATCATTTTTTTTTTGCCAAATAAAAATATAAAACAAAATTTTATGATAATAATATAGAAAAGAAGATGATGTTGGTAAATATGTAATTGATTAAAAACTCATTCGTTTGTAAAGGCTTCAAACAACAAAATCTACAAGATGAAGCAATAAATCTTAAGGGCATATAAGTAATAGAAATAAATTAAATTCTAACAACTTTTAGTTCTTAGGCGGAGTACTATACTTATATTTTATGGTTTAATAGACATTTAAGCAGCAGTTTTAGAAAAGTAAACTCGTTTGAAGTAATAATGTATAATTTTCTAAAATCAAAATTCAATAAGACTTAATAAATTCAGCGAGATATATTAATTTACCTAAACGTGGGGAGTTTTGAGAAGTTTATCAAATGGTAAATTTTTAAAATATAAAACCTCAATTTAAAAACATTTTCTTGCTAATTTATTAAATAAATTTTTTCTCTATCCTCGTTATAATATTATTATAAATTTGCGAAAAACCTTCGCATTAATAATGAAGTCTAGGTATGTAAATACAGCACTAGACTAATATATCTATACATTATAGATACATATGTACATATGTTTGTCTTTGTGTGTGTAATTTTTGAACGTAATTAAAACGGCTAAATATAACTAACCACATTTCTCATGTTATTAAAAGCTTACATAAGTTAATACGTATTCATTATTTACATACCAACATGCTACAACCGTTTGTGTATAAATGTATGTATATGAAAGTTATATTCATAGTTCCATGTGTTTGTTTTATTACTTATGTATGCATTAACACTATTACTTATGCTATTTTTACACTACTGAACAAACCAATGAAGCGAGAGTGTGGCTTCAAATAGTGTATCTAATCAGAAAATGCTTTTCAAAAAAATATATAAAGAATAGACCGGTGTGCTGTGTTTAAATAAAAACTAAACTTGTACTGAAGTAGTCTATAGTCTAGTCTAAAGTCTAGTCTAGTCTATAGCCTAGTCTATACTCTAGTCTATAGTCTAGTCTATAGTCTAGTCTATAGTCTAGTCTATAGTCTAGTCTATAGTCTAGTCTATAGTCTAGTCTATAGTCTAGTCTATAGTCTAGTCTATAGTCTAGTCTATAGTCTAGTCTATAGTCTAGTCTATAGTCTAGTCTATAGTCTAGTCTATAGTTTAGTATATAGTCTAGTCTATAGTCTAGTCTATAGTCTAGTCTATAGTCTAGTATTTAGTTTAGTCTATAGTCTAGTATTTAGTCTAGTCTATAGTCTAGTCTATGTGTAATCTATAGTCCAGTTTATATTCAAAACCATAGAACCGTAAAATGTCTAAAAGTTTTACAAATTATTTTGTAAAATTTTACGAATGGTTTCCTTTTAAATAAGTCAACATATCACAGGTTTAAAATCTTAGTAAATTAAAAATTAATACAATTTCTAAAAAACCGTTTTTGTCAATCTTAAAGGATTATAAAAATAAGGAAATTTTTCAATATAAATACATATACACATATAAACAAGGAAGTTAAAACAAACACCTCATAAAAAATATAAATTATGAACACACACCCAAACATTAAGCAGCAGCACACACTTAAAAGGCAATTAAAACTTCCGGTTTAAATCATCATGACGCACAGACATACACGTTCTAAGCATAAGCAAGTGGTATAGTGTGTTAAGTAAATATTAAACAGGCAACAAAAAAGCACTTAAACACAAATTAGACATGTCCTTGTTTAGAAAAAATTTATCTTTATTTTGCCTTATTGCTTCCTTTTAAACCTTAGTCTGCAAATTACATTTAGACAAGTGTAAAAAAGGAGAATATTTCTTTACAAGGGCAAGACTATTGCTTACGCACCAAGTCATAAAAAATAATAACAGCTGAAAGTAAAAACAATTAAATGTATGTTTAGTTTAGATTGCAGGTGATTAATCTTATAGAATATTGATCGATTGCTTAGAAACATGAATGTAACAATAACACCAACTTACAAGGAGAGAAAATACTCATAACAATAATATCTTAAGCAACAACAAGCTTAACAATGTTAGCAGAGAAAAGTGTAAAAAAGCAAAGAAAGGAATCATTGCATGCGGTTAAATTGATTGACTTGAACAAGGATAAGAAAAGAATATAAATGAGGTGTTGCTTTAAATTAAAGTGTGTTTATAGGCGTACGATATGTGGGTATGTTACAAAGACGTAAAAATTCCTTATTGTACATCTTCTTAACGATTTCACCTTAATTTAACATTATATATAAAGTTTTGTTGTGTGTTTATATTTCCTGGCATTTCATTATATTTACTTATAAAAACAATTTATCTTTTTTGACTGAGTTTCTTTTTTTTCTTTCTTGTTCGACTGCAAACTTTTGCCGACTTTAAGGGAAGAAACAATATCTTAAGTTTAATTAAATACATTAAACAAAACATATGTTGGTTGTCGAATTTTTCAGTTATTGATTGTAGTACATTTTTGGTTTCAAATCTTTTTACATTATTCATTAAAAACATTGTATCAAGTTCATTAATAAACATGTAAACAATCTCATACACTTAAGCATGTACATTAGGGTATGTTACTTTTTTTGTAAAAATTACTCTCAGACGATACGTATCAGTATTTATTGTAACAATTTCCTTATTGTAGAACATCTGTCTGGAAACTTTTATTATGATTAGGTAGATATAATATATACGATAGTATATTTTTGTTTATGGGTCATCGATATAGAATGCCGCAAACATTTTTGAATGTTGATCAAAGCAAAAAAATTATTTTTGTATACCTTAATGAACATACATACATATATACATTCATATCTGTATAGGAGAGTTAGTGTTAAACTGTTCTAAGATCCTGTCAATGCTTTTTGTCCAGTCACTCATCTTTTTTACCCTTCTGTTTTCTAATTATTTTGGGTTGCATTCTAAATGTTTAGACCCCGAAAAACATCTACAATGAGTATGAGGTTTTGATAATAATCCCTTAGTTATTTTTCATGCTTTTTCGCATTTTGCCACAAGTGGCCATCAATCAATCATTTGGTACAAGTCTTTATCATTCTCTGTAATCTTGTGTTTTTACAAGTTATTCCCTTTACTTTGTTTTCTATTTTCCGTAGATTTCTTATTGTTCTATTCTTTTTGTATTAATTTTTTGGTTAAATATGAATTTATCTTTAAATGTTCTACTCATACATACATTTTTGTATTTCATTAAATTTTACTTTAAAATGGGGTATATTTTTCCTTTTATCAGTGTGGATATGTCTGGGATTTAAGTATAAATAACTTTAGTAATGATTGTGGTTTTTCTTTGTCTTTTAGAAAATTAATTTTAAAACTTAAAATTTATATTTTGTTTGTTTTAATCTGTAACTGGAAACTCATCTTTCTGGAAAATACGCAAGATGATTCTAAAAATAGACTGAGAATAAACAATATTTCATCAAAATTCAAAAATCTATGCTGAACCCGACAATGGTTTAAGAATTGAGCTATGTCCATTATTTAAAAAAATTTCGGAAAAAAGTTTTGAACCAAATATCCTACGAAATTTAATTTTTCTTTATGATTTTTCTAAATTCTTGGCTAACAAATATAAATATAAAGCAAATAAAATATTGGTCCCATGTCAGCATAGGTTCTAATTTTGCATGTCAATTTATTGCAGCTCTAGCCCTCAAGTTACCGAGATAATACTACTAGCTGCCAGATCCTATATAGACTAGATCCAGACTATAGACTAGACTATAGACTAGACTATAGACTAGACTATAGACTAGACTATAGACTAGCCTATAGACTAGACTATAGACTAGACTATAGACTAGACTATAGA
>NC_060953.1:48110959-48113658 GCF_022045245.1 Lucilia cuprina | reverse complement strand
ATGTTTTTCAAAGGTAACTTGATCAAAAAAAAAAATCAAATAATACTTTGGTTGAAAAATGTAATGAAAAACGTGTGTTAAGAATTTTTCGATCTCACTCCTTAGTAAGACGTTATTAAAGTACTTCTATGTAATCAGAACGATATGTAGAAGTCATTCAAAAGTATGTTAATAGGTAAGTGGCTACAATTGCAAGGCATTACCAGGTTTTTGCTGGGTGTATATCTATGAACACAATTAACTTTAAACGATCATAATTTTAAGCAGACGCAACGGATGTCTATGATATTGGTATTGATTAGAAGCGTCTGCATTTCAGCTATCTGCTGGTTTAAGTTTAGTTTGAAAATATCATTAAGTTTTTAAGTTATTAGCTAATCTGCTTAATATTAAGCTTCAACATCACTTTTAACGTTATTTTAAAAACGCTTTCGCTATGAGCAAAAAATAGAAATCAAGATCTTTTAATAGACTCCAAAATCGTTACAATCGATTCTGTTATCTAGAAGTGCTGCGTTGGAAGTTTTTCTACTTCTTCCTCTACATTTGCAGCTTTATGGGAGAAAAACTATTGCCTATAAACGACCATAACTTTAAGCAGACTCAACGGATGTCTATGATGTTGGTATTCATTAAAAGCGTCTGTATTTCAGCTATCTGATAGTTTAAGGTTTGTTTGAAAATATCATGAAGTTTTTAAGTTATTAGTTAATCTACTGAATTTTAAGCTTAAACATGACTTTAAGCGTTATTTTGAACACGCTTTTGCTATGAGCAGAAAGTCGAATTGAAGAGCTTTACATAGGCACCAAAATCATTACAATCGTTAAGAACAGTTTTTACCGAAAATCTCTCTCCCTAATGGTTATCTGGTTATGAGTTTACTTACACTGATGAACTACATACAATCAACAACATGTACATATCTATCCACACTATACAGCAAATGTCATAAAATTTAATAATGCAAATGTAATTAAGTTAAAATGACCAGGACATTTCAACAAAAATATAATACTGGTTCAAATTAATCTACGGAAATAGTAACAAAAGTTACAATTAACATTGGTTAGAAGGAAATTGATCAATATTTCGGAATAGATTACATTAGTACGATAACACCAATAATGTTATCATTATATGCTTTATATAGTAAAATCCAATTCTAAACTACTTCTAGAACTGCACCTTTTAATTTTGTCGCTGTAACAATTTTATGCTTCACAAGTAATGTTATCCATAAAATTTTTGTTTATATGTTCATTTAAGTTTTTCTTGCTGTAGTCATTGTTTGTTTTTGAATCATATATTTAATTTTCTGCAATGAGGTGTTGTTGTCAATATAATTCCTGTGTGTCATTGCCGCAATTGCCTCATTGTGGATGACATGCAATGTGTAGCATACAACCGAAAATAAAACAAAATCTAGGCTCTTTCTCCTTCACTCAAAACTAATTTAGTTTTGTCCATAACATGTATTGTAGTTGAATGAATGTGTCATGTTTAAATAAATTATTTATATGGACGCCTTTAATTATACATACATACTGCATACATGCATATGTATGTACGTAGATGGTCCTTGTGAATTTAAATGCGAACACAATTGCAAAAACAAACGCTATGTGTTTAGACACAGTTTTGTATTCATTATAGATTTTAGAAAATTTAGTTGAATAACATAGTTTTTGTTTGTTAATTGAATGAGATATTAAATATGTTTTAAATTTGCAATGGATTGAAAAATCTTATATTCAAAATTAGGTTAAATCCAAAAAAAAATGTCCTGAACCAAGTTTTACCATGAACTTTCCAATCAGTGTTTGTAAGGGATATTTTTTTTCAGGAATAATAATATAACACAAAATCTTTGGTTTTATGTAAAAATCATTTTTTACTCAAATACTTTGATTTTACACAAAAATTGTGCTCTTTCATACAAAAATATTTTGGGACTGTTCTTCTCTAAACGATAAATGTTTTCTTTTCAACAGAATATTTGTATTAACATTTATTATCTTTATTTTTTATTTTCAGATGTTCTTAACAAACATTTAAAATCGACAAAAAAAATGTTTATATTTTACTGCTAAAGGATGTATTTGGATCCCTAGAGAAATGTATTATCCTAACCGTATTGATCAAACAGCCATTACGAATTACTTACTACCATGTGCATAAAACGAATATAAAATCGTTGGAAAATGTCTTAATCCAATTCGATTAACAAAAAATTATTTGACAAAAAATAACATAATTAAATGTCTAAATAACTAACAATTAAAAATAATACATCAATTTTCTAAGTTAATTAATTATTAATTAAATATTTTATTGATGAAATTTGTATAATTTTTATTATTAATAATAAACGTTCAGAAATTGTAAAATTATTAACTAATTATACAGAATTTAATTTTTTTTGAAAAGTTATATAGATGGTATGTACTTTCTAACTATTAAGTTAGTTGTTGACTCATATAGAATTCCTGTGATAGGTCATTGATCCTTTTTGGAAGAACGGGTGGAAAGATACCCTAATGCTCTTTATAGTGTCGATTGTTATACGTTTTGCTGTAATGAAATAAAAAAAATGTTTGTTAATAGAGAGTAGAAAATGATGAAAATATTTAGGTAATAAGTATAGAAAGGACCTAATTGATCCTTTAACATTTGACAAGGTATTATTAGATAAATAT
>NC_060953.1:48106067-48110859 GCF_022045245.1 Lucilia cuprina | reverse complement strand
TTGCCAAAAATTTTAATAAAACACCAGGTCAACAGAAGCGAATAGGAGGTGTTTTTCCTAATAACACTTTTACATTTTTATGAATAACTCTTCGATTTTAAGCGATATAGACAAGGTTTCTTTTGATATCGATAGAGTGGAATTTAGGCTTTACGATGACATTGAATTTTAACGCCTACTGCCACGCCTACTTTTTCATTTACACACTTTCATATTTTAAACTATAAAATTTATCTCAAATATTTTTGCACTATCACAAAGTCCATAATGGCCCTACTGTCCTGATAAATTTCATTTGATTTAATTGTGTTTTAGGAAATTTAAGCAAGGACGAAACTTTTGTGAAAAAGGATCAAAAGGGAAAAAGGATAAAAAAATTAACTATTTTAATTATTTCAATGTAACTTGCTTAGTTTTAGAAATAATTGAATGAATTTGTTTGCATTGGAGAGAATAGGAAAATGACTTTTAGACGAAGTGAATTTTTTACCACTGCCACGCCCACATTCAATTGTACAGCCGTTTTTGTTAAAATCAGTATATTGCTGAAACTAGAAAAGTTTTCTAAAATATTGCATAACTATATGAAAGACCAATTCTTACTCTATACTTATGTCAAATTTCAATTAAATAGATTGTATACTAAGCAAGTTAGTCAGTGGTGAAGTTTATGTTTACAATGTCAGCTAAATGAAAAGTGGGCGGAATAAACATTTTGGTTATTACAGTATAAGTAACTCGCTTAGCTTAAAAAATATATCATTGTTACATAGTTCTAAGCAAATTTCTTGAACATTTTTGTGAATAACACCATGATATTTTTTATAAATAGACAGGAATTTAGGCTTTACGATAAAATTGTAGAAACTTTTTAAACACTTTTATAAGATTTTTAGGTAAATAATTAATATGTTTTTATTACTTAAATATTATATTGAACAATATTATTTTTATTATTAACACTAAACGTTTAGAAATTGTAATATTATCAACTAGTTATACAGATTTTTTTGAAAATTATGCACTTTTTAGTTGTTGACTCATATAGAATTCCTGTGATAGGTCGTTGATCCTTTTTGAAAGAACGGGTGGGGATCCTATGCTTTTACTGTGCCGATTTTATACGTTTTGCTGTAATTAAAAAGAAAAAATATTATTTGTTAGTAGAGAGTGTAATGTACAAAAGGAGAAAATATTTAGGCAATAAATATAAAATAAGGTATTAAAAATGAGAAATTCTATGATAGCGGCGTGTTTTAGTTATTTCAATGTAACTTGCTTAGTTCCGGAGATAATTGAATGATTTGCGGAGAGAATGTGAAAAATTATTTTAGAAAAAGTAAAATTTTAGATTAAAAGAAAGTTATTACTAGAGTTCTTCAAAGTAATGCAGACGGAAAGTAAATATTCATTGAAAAGTAAGGGTTATGAACTTTTCAATGAATATTTACTTTCCGTCTGCATTACTTTGAAGTACTCTAGTAATGACTTTCTTTTAATCTAAAATTTAACTTTTTCTAAAATAATTTTTCACATTCTCTCCGCAAATCATTCAATTATCTCCGGAACTAAGCAAGTTACATTGAAATAACTAAAATAGCTACTATGCGCACATTTAATTCTTGAATCCTTTTCTATAAAAATTTCGTCCTTGCAAAAATTTCTTACAACACAATTAAATCAAATGAAAAGTGTTATTAGGAAAAACACCTCCTATTCCTAGGACTATAATCTGAAGGGATAAAATTTTTGCCACGCCCCATTTTCTTCAAGAAAACGCACATTTTAAACAAACATATTCATTTGCTTAGAACTAAGTATGTAACGAGCATATATTTTTTTTAACCGATTAACCACCATAGAAAAGCTTATTTTTCTCTCACTCAAACGTAATAGAAATCATGCCAATATCTTTTGAACTAAACAAGTTATACTGTAATAACCAAAATGTTTATTCCGCCCACTTTTCATTTACCTGACATTGCAATTTGCAAACTTCATTATTGAATAACTTTCTTAATATACAATCAATTTAATTACATGAGAATAGAGTGTGAATAGATCTTTATATATAATATGATGCAATATTTTAGAAAACTTGTTTAGGTTCAGCAATAGACTGACTTTAATAAAAACGGCTGTACGCTTAAAAGAGGGCGTGGCAGTGGTAAAACTTTAACTTGATTAAACTTAAACAAAGTGTCGGCCTAAAGGATGTCTTTTAATGTTAAATATTTTAACATTTAACTATATGTTATTACACCTTAAATACTGCCTTTCAACTATGAATGTACGAACATTCAATTAACATCATGTGGTTGATCCTTCTGCATAGAGCGACAAAAATAATTACAAATTAATTTACTTCGCATTGACGTATGTATGTATATATTCCAGGAAACCAAGTCATAATACTATGATTGAGTTTTGAAACAAAACCCGCAGACAACACCAACATGACTCAATGCGAAACGAAGCGATATGTTTAAAGCAACTGAAAATTTACAAAAAAAAAACCCATACAAATACAAAATGAAGGATATTGGATTTACACGTATCAAATGTTATTGCATTACAAATGTTTATTAGTTTATAATGGATACATTTAGTAGTTATTCAAAAATGTAATATAGCACAAACACACATATACTCACAACGTGTATACACATACAAATTGGTTACAACGACATCAATGGAAGCGGAAACAGCTAATGGTCGAAAAAGGAAACCGTATAGAAAAACAAGATAAATATACAGTTAGAACACTAGAAATAAAATCATATTTCCTAGCTACATATTACCGACAACTATGAACAATTTTAAAGTAGAATTAAACAAATGTACAGTTGAATGTATGATCTGAAATAACTAGTCTAGTAAAAGCCAATCATGCATCAACTGAAAGTTGCTATGGTTGGTTGACTATTTGGTCTATTACATTGCTATTCCTGGCCCCTAGAAATGCAACATTAGAGAATATTTTTGCAAAAAAGGGACGAAAATATAAAAGTAAAGGAAAACAAGATAAAGAACAACATTAAAATAACAGAGTCTATGCAGATTGAAGAGGAAGGGAAAACACACATAACATGAGCAGGGGGAAAATATATGACTTGCAAGCATTTGCTGCAGCCTGATAGCAATTTTTAGCTATATCAAACTACCATTACGAAAAGTTTATCAAATGTCTGGATGGAATGTGTCACACAGTAATAGTGACAGCTAAAATAAAAAACAGCGACTGTAACCATAGCAATAATAACAAATACATACGATTCCCTTAAGGTTCACCTGGTTAAATGTTGTTTGAATTGCATGTCATGTCTAAAGGTCTTCAAATAATAGTAGGATGAGAATGTTGATAGGTAGCACAGATGATGGTAATGGGGCACAATGACTATTTTATAATGACGACGTTGATGACTTCTTGTATGTAGTTGGGTTTTTGTTTTGTGTCCTTACAGATATACCCTATAGAAAATGAATAGCTGTAATAGTTAAGTTTCCTACAAGAAGTTAGATGTATTAGTTAGATACATTAATTTCTGTAATGGTTGATTTAGTGATATTTCCTTATCAATGTACTAGATTCTCTATATAATTAAAAATAACTAATAAGATGCCCTATGTCCAGAACGAATTGACCCAATATCACATACTCTATTCTGAAGTTCATATAGTCGAAGAACGGAACAAGGCTGCATTATAAATGTTAAGGGGTATGCTCGATTTAAACGAAAAAGTTTAGCTGCAGGTTCCCTATGATATTCTGACTAGATTTTAGAAATCTTAATAGAAGTTCAAAGTATTTCCTTAGCGTCAGGAAAATGCCAGAGAATTTGCCTCTCGTGTAGACTCGTCTTGTTTAAAGGTCTTCATTTACAACCGTTTACGTTTTAATAATAGATATTACATAAAAAAGTACAAATGACGCTTTATATTATTCAACAACTAAGTGAGAACAAATGACAGTTATGCATCCTTCAAAATGGCATATAAGTAATTTAAAAAAATAAATACTTTCTTGACTGTTTACATTATATTATGTAATGTAAAAGGTCTAAAATACCTACATTCCCCATTTTTTAACGACACCTGTACGTATAAGTGTTAATGATTTTTTTATATTACAAACATTAAGTATACGCCTAATTGAGAAAAACAATTTTTTAAGTATTTTTGCGATTGTCATCATAAAGATATAGTTTTTTTTTTAATTCTTTACACATGTTAATATGTAGTAATACATATGGTAAATACAGTTTCGTTTTGCACTGTACTATTTTATATCTTTCTAAGTAAACTATGAAAACAATCACACTGTAGGCCATTTCAAATAGTATTTCATCCATAACGTTGCAAAATCATTATTTCTTCAACTAGAAACCATAACAATTTCCTGTTAATAAAAATAAAAGAAACAAAATTGCATCGTTATGTTTTTAACAGTTGCAATTTGTTTTCATATACGACAAAAATTTCCTTTGTTGTAAACTGAGTGAGTATAATTCTGTTCTCATAGAAATATAAATATGTTTTATATAATTTCTTATTTAATTTTAGAAGAGCTAAAACACATCTGCAATTGACGATGGAATGCAGCAATTAAACAAGTTTAAGCAAGAGACATAGGTATACTTTTAGACAAGAATTGAGGAGTGGTAAATATGCATTTAGAATCAGACTAGACTATAGTCTAGTCTATAGTCTAGTCTAAAGTCTAGTCTATAGTCTAGTCTATAGTCTAGTCTATAGTCTAGTCTATAGTCTAGTCTATAGTCTAGTCTATAGT
>NC_060953.1:48103776-48105967 GCF_022045245.1 Lucilia cuprina | reverse complement strand
TAGAACTACTTACACTTAAGGCACTTCTTAATAAATTCTGTTATTAACTATGTATGATCTCTGTTTTTCTACAATCAAATACATTAAAACTCTTTCCCTTACTGCTGGCAAATGTTATAATGAAATTGAATATTTCTTATTCTAGTCACGCATTTAACATTACTTAGAGAGTAGCACAACTTGTGATTTTTGGTTTAAAGTCAAATAAAATTCTAGGTTTTTGAATAATTTTTTTTTCCAATTTCAACCTAAAAAACCAAACAAAAGGTTTTCTCTTAACGTTATGGTAGGATGAGTTTAAGAAGGAAACTTGTTATTTGAAATAGAAATTTTTCTTTTTTGTAAAATTTTTATTTTGTTAAAGAGTTTTTATGTATTTTTCATAATTTTTATTAGAGTTAGAAGAGTTAGAGAAGAGAAGTGTATTTAAAGAAAGTTCGTGCTTATAGTGTTATTTCCGTTTTGCACTCCATTTTAAAGTTCCTCAAATTGAAGCACGAAATTATTAAATGGTTCTTGGTTATTTTTCCTTTTGAGTGTAAATGTTATTTTTTTAACTAGAATAATGTTTGTTCATTTTAACATACGTTGACACTTGGCTACAAATGTTTATAATGATGTGTAAGTAGTTCTAATACTTTGCATAGAAGAATTGTTTTTTCTTTTGACATTTTCTCTTCTATATATGGAATGAAGTGATGCTGAGAAGTGAAATTTGTTTAAATAAAAATTCAATGGTTTCGCAATTATTTGTTAAAGGGTATTTTTTTAACATTTTAAGAATTTCGTTATAACAAACTATTTCAGTCTTATAAATATTTCGATGAATGTTTACATTTAGTTGAATGATTAGAAGGAACTCGTGTTGGCCTTTAAGCAATATCTGCTTATCTTTAACAGTCATTTGACAGTGATCCGATATCTCATGATTTTACATTCGACATCAAAAGCATAATTGCAATATTTTGCGTAAAGTGAAGATTCCGCTGACATAGAGAGTTAGTACTAAGGAGTAATCTTCGACCGGAAATCAATATGTAGACATCATATAGATAGGATCAAGAAGGCGCATTAGTGCAGAGCGATATGTCCTACTATGACAAATTGGATTTATAAAAGTTTAACTAGACCAATTCTAGCTTATGCTTCAATAATCTGAAGGACTGCTTTGGACCAAAAGTGTAAAATCAAACTACTACAGAGAGTTCAGCGTAAATGCTGCTTTGGTATAAGTAGAGACATGTGTACTTTTCAAGCAAAGCTCTGGAAACGTTGCTAGATATTCCACCCATTGATACATATTTAAGAGGCGCTTACAGCCGAACAGCTCTTTACTTTAGGCGAACTGGTTAAAACGCTTATATAGACACGTCATCAATGTATAGTAGACATATTGTAAGGTTACGTACAATCATCAGACTTGGCTAATCGCATACCAGACACAGAATATGGGGAATAAAGTGACCAGGCTCACTTCTGTATTGAAGACCCAGAAATATAAATATACCACCGTTTACCTAAACATAACACAAGTTTTTAGGCAGAAGTCGAATCAATAGGGAAGGTAAAAATTGGATTAGAATAAATATGGCGCCCACAGCCCTTAATATATTTACCTACAGCCAGAGGCAATTAAGACCGTATCGGATTTGTAAGAAAGCTTTAAATGAATAATCTACCAGAGGTAAGGTTTACATCACATGGGCACTACGCCACTCCGGAGTAGTGGGCAACGAAAGGCCAAATGTAATAGCTTTAAAGGGAAGGGAGCTCGAGTTAGTTAACCTGACAAACGATAAATCATTCGACTCAACAAAAGCAGAATTAAAAATATGGGCGAGAAAATCCCATAAGACCTTTTGGAATAATGAAGCGTGCGGATTCAGACGAATGTAGAGCATGTGGAGAGAATATTGAAACTCTGGAGCACTTTCTTTGTCACTGTCAGTCATTCGTCGAAGTTATATCTAAGTATCTTGGAAGTGAAATAACACCCCTGAGAAACACTGATTAGATTTTTTACGAATTACGTCTAGTTTCTTAACATTGAAAAATAATTTATTCAGCGAACATTTTTTTCTGAACGCCTTTTCCTCCTGCTATCAACAACATGAAAACATTGTGTTTAACTCTCTTTTTACACATAGATCAAGGTTTTTTTTTTTTTTTAAACTTGCTTTTATACAAAAAC
>NC_060953.1:48100778-48103676 GCF_022045245.1 Lucilia cuprina | reverse complement strand
ATAGATAGATAGATAGATAGATAGATAGATAGATAGATAGATAGATAGATAGATAGATAGATAGATAGATAGATAGATAGATAGATAGATAGATATATAGATAGATTTTCAATATAATTGATCGTCATAGTTAGAGTTATAAACGTATAAAATTTTCTCTGTGAAGCCCCAAAAATTGTCAAAAAAAATTTTGCCAAAAATTTTAATGAAACACCAGGTCAACAGAAACTAGTAGGAAGTGTTTTTCCTAATAACACTTTTACAATTTTGGGAATAACTCCTTGATTTTTAGTGATATCGACAAGGTTTTTTCTGATATCGATGGACTGGAATTCGAACTTTACGATGACATTAAATTTTAACGCCCACTACCACGCCTACTTTTTCATTTACACACTTTTATATTTTAAATCTTTATATGTCCATAATACGCCCTACTGTACTGACAAATTTCATGTGCTTTAATTGTGTTTTATGAAATTTATACGAGGATGAAACTTAAAAAAAAAGACTTAAAAGTGAAATGTGCGCGTATTGACTATTTTAGTTATTTCAATGAAACTTGCTCAGTTTTAAAGATAATTTAATGACTTTTTTGCGTTGGAGAGAATGGGAAAATGACTTTCAGAAAAAGTAAAATTTTTACCACTGCCACGCCCACTTTTATTTTTTCAGCCTGTTTTGTGAAAATCGGTATATTGATTAAACTAAAAAAGTTTTTTTTTTCAAAAATTGCGTCACTATATGAAATACCAATTCTCACTCTATACTCATGTCAAAATTCATTTAAATTGATTGTATGCAAAGGAAGTTATTCAGTGATGAAATTTATGTTTACAATGTCAGGTAAATGAAAAGTGGGCGGAAAAAACATTTTGGTTATTACAGTATAACTCGCTTATTTCAAATGATATTGGCAAGATTTTTGTTAAAAAATATACCCTCGTTACATAGTTTTAAGCAAATGAATATGTTTGTTTAAAATGTGTAATTTCTTGAAGAAAATGCGGCGTGGCTAAAATTTTATCCCTTCAGATTATAGTCCTATTCCAGTGGATTCTAGATGTAAAATTTCATTACAATTGCTTATCATATGTCGGAGTTATAAGTGTTGAAAGTTTGGTTTGTGAAGCTCCAAAAATTGGCCAAAAAATTTTGCCAAAAATTTTAACGAAACACCAGGTCAACAGAAGTGAATAGGAGGTGTTTTTCCTAATAACACTTTTACATTTTTGTGAATAACTCATCGATTTTAAGCGATATCGACAAGATTTCTTTTGATATCAATAGATTGGAATTTGGGCCTTACGATGACAGTGACTTTTAATGCCCATTGCCACGCCTACTTTTTCATTTACACACTTTTATATTTTAAACCTTTATATTGCCGGAACTATAAAAGTTATCTCAAATATTTTTACACTATCACAAAGTCCATAATGCGCCCTACTATCCTGACAAATTTCATGTGATTTAATTGTGTTTTATGAAATTTATACAAGGACAAAACTTTTGTAAAAAAGGACTCAAAAGTGAAATGTGCGCGTAATGACTATTTTAGCTATTTCAATGTAACTTGCTCAGTTTTAAAGATAATTTAATGACTTTTTTTGCGTTGGAGAGAATGGAAAAATGACTTCTATACGAAGTAAATTTTTTCCCACTGCCACGCCCACTTTTACTTTTACAGCTTGATTTGTTAAAATCAGTATATTGATGAAACTAAAAAACTTTTTTCAAATATTGCATCACTATATGAAAGATCAATTCTCACTCTATACTCCTGCCAAATTTCATTTAAATTTATTTTATATTAAGGGAGTTATTTAGTAATAAAGTTTATGTTAACAATGTCAGGTAAATGAAAAGTGGGCGGAATAAACATTTTGGTTATTACAGTATAACTCGCTTAGTTCAAAAGATATTGGCAAGATTTATGTTATGTTTGAAAGAGGGAAAAATAAGCTTTCCCATGGTGTTTAACAGATTAAAAAATATTTCCTCGTTACATAGTTATAAGCAAATGAATATGTTTGTTTAAAATGTGTTATTTCTTGAAGAAAATGGGGCGTGGCAAAAATTTTATCCCTTCAGATTATAGTTCTATTCCAGTGGATTCTAGATATAAAATTTCATTACAATTGCTTATCATATGTCGGAGTTATAAGCGTTGAAAGTTTCCTCTGTAAAGCCCCAAAAATTGGCCAAAAATTTTTGCCAAAAATTTTAATGAAACACCAGGCCAACAGAAGCGAATAGGAGGTGTTTTTCCTAATAACACTTTTACATTTTTATGAATAACTCCTTGATTATAAGCGATATAGACAAGGTTTCTTTTGATATCGATAGAGTAGAATATGGGCTTTAAGACGACACTGAATTTTAACGCCTACTGCCACGCCTACTTTTTCATTTACACACTTTTATATTTTAAATCTTTATATTGCCGGAACTATAAAAGTTATTTCAAATATTTTTGCACTATCACAAAGTCCATAATGCGCTCTACTGTCCTCACAAATTTCATTTGATTATTTTGTGTTTTATGAAATTTATGCAAGGACAAAACTTTTGTAAAAAAGGACTCAAAAGAGAAATGTGTGTGTATTGACTATTTTAGCTATTTCAATGTAACTTGCTCAGTTTTAAAGATAATTTAATGACTTTTTTTGCGTTGGGGAGAATGGGAAAATTACTTTCAGACAAGGTCAAATTTTTACCACTGCCACGCCCACTTTTATTTTTACAGTTTGATTTGTTAAAATCAGTATATTGATGAAACTAAAAAACTTTTTTCAAATATTGCATAACTATATGAATGACCAATTCTCACTCTATACTCCTGCCAAATTTCATTTAAATTTATTTTGTATTAAGGGAGTTATTCAGTAATAAAGT
>NC_060953.1:48098420-48100678 GCF_022045245.1 Lucilia cuprina | reverse complement strand
TCTATAGCCTAGTCTATAGCCTAGTCTATAGTCTAGTCTATAGTTTAGTCTATAGTTTAGTCTATATTCTAGTCTATAGTCTAGTCTATAGCCTAGTCTATAGTCTAGTCTATAGTCTAGTCTATAGTTTAGTCTATAGTCTAGTCTATAGTCTAGTATATAGTCAAGTCTAGAATTAAGATGTGCCTTAGTCTATTCTATAGTCTATAGTCTATAGTCTGGTCTTTAGTCTGGTCTTTAGTCTAGTCTATAGTCTAGTCTATAGTCTAGTCTATACTGTAGTCTTAAATATTATATATATGTACTTATGTAGTTAAATTTAAATTTTATAAAAATTGTAGAAAACTTTCTAATTATTACGCAATTGCACATCGAATAAGGCTCATAAAATAGGTTTGCTGTGAAGAACAAAAATAATTTCTGTAGCACAACCAAAATCTTAACTGCCAAACTTAAATACAAACATAAGTCTTGAAAATAAAAAAGAAAACACAAAACATTTAAGTATGAAAGGTAGATGATCATTTTACGTGTTCACATGTTTGTGTAACAAACATTTTAGTTTTAAATTAAACATTAACTTAAAATGAGTTTAAAAGCATCCAACTTAAAAAAATACAAAGTAAGAAAATGAAAAGTTAACATTTTCTTTTGGCATTTTATAAAATTTATGATGTTGGCAAAAAGTTTTGCGTATGCCAATTCCAAGCAAAAGTCATTTGGTAATCTACTCTAGAAGATAGAAATGCATCTTTTAACATGAGTTAAGTTTTATTATTTTTTGTTTTTATGTTAGCTTTTGTTGTTGTTGCAAGGTCTTTGCTATTTGTTACCAGGTTAAAGGGAGTGTAGCTATTTTGTGCCATCTCATGGTGTTTTTTCAAGAAAGTTGTGTATGTTGGGTGGAACAGTGGTTATAATATAATTGAAATAAAAAAACAAAATTGTTGCACAAAAACCCATTGAGAAACCAATTCTATCCACTGTGCACACACTTTCAATTATTTTTACATACATTCAAACACATTAAGCGACTACAACACACATACGCATCAACTAAAGGTCCATTACCAACTAGACTGCATTCGATCACGTAGCAAAGGTAATTTACTATCAGTTTAGTATCCAATTTTTTCTTTCTCTCCTTAATTTCTCAATTTCATTACAATTCCTTTATACCATTTTTACTTGGCTCGACTAACTTGTGTTGCCTTTTGTACCTTTAAGGCATTTTCATTTAATTGAGTCATATTCGTAGAAGCAGCACCTATGTTGTATGGTGCTACATTCTCATCCTCATCAGACATAAACATTAAATGCAACGAGTTATAAATGCTACAACGAACTCTTGCTCGATTGGCAAATGCAGTTTGGTTTGCAAACGTATGCCAATAAAATTATATTTTTTTTTTTCCTACAATTTCTTCTTTGTGTTTTTGCCAACTCTCTTTTTTGCAACAGAATTGTGGGTTTATCTTTACTATAACCTATAAAAAGAAAATTTATGGCGTTGCATTTTATTACAGTCTTTTCAATTAGTTATAAATTAAAAGGCTGTTAGGGAAGAATGCTTTTTTGTATAGAATTGAGTATAGTATTTCAATTTATTACGTTGGTATTTATTTTACAAAGTCGCCTTTAATCAAGAAGATTATTTTTTGTTTTAACAGCATTACGTATGAGTGTTAAAATGTTACTCATACGCAATCATTAAGTGACGTGTAGTTTTTAGAAACTTCAAGCAAATCGATTTTAAAATTTTACAAATGACAATAAAGTTAAGAAAAAAAAGCCAGGTTACATCATAGATTATAGACTAGACTAAAGACTAGACTGTAGCATAGACTATAGACAAGACTATGGAATATATTATAGACCAGACTATATACCAGACTATATACGACACTATAGACTAGACTACATACTAAACTATAGACAAAACAATAGACTAGACTATAGAAAAAAATATAGACTAGACTATAAATTATACGTATGAGAGTTAAAATGTAACTCATATGCACACATTAACTTACGTGTAGTTTTTAGTAAATTCAAGCAAATCGAGTTTATAATATTCCAAATGACAAAATAGTCAAGAAAAAAGGACAGGTAATAGACTAGACTGTAGCTTAGACTATAGACTAAACTACAAACTAAACTATAGACTAGACTATAGACTAGACTATAGACTAGACTATAGACTAGACTATAGACTAGACTATAGACTAGACTATAGACTAGACTATAGACTAGACTAT
>NC_060953.1:48093908-48098320 GCF_022045245.1 Lucilia cuprina | reverse complement strand
CTATCAACAACATGAAAACATTGTGTTTAACTCTCTTTTTACACATAGATCAAGGTTTTTTTTTTTTTTTAAACTTGCTTTTATACAAAAACTTTGTTTTACACAAACACTCAGTTTTTACACAAAAACTCAGTTTTTGTACAGAAACTCTCTTTTTACACAAAACTCAGTTTTTACACAAAAACTCAGTTTTTACACAAAAACTCAGTTTTTACACAAAAACTCAGTTTTTACACAAAAACTCAGTTTTTACACAAAAAATCTCTTTTTACACAAAAACTCTGTTTTTACACAAAAATACTGTTTTTAGATAAACGACGTTAAAAAAACAGTTAATGACAGTTTCTATTTACACAAAAACCTCTATTTTAATACAAATACTTGGTTTTTCTCCAAAATCTTGATTTACACAAAAACTCTGATTTTACACAAAAACTTTGAATAAATACAATGTGTAGAACTATTCTATTTTTACACAAAAACTCTGTTTTTACACAAATATTCAGATTTTAATAAATATGTGTCTACATATTTCTATATAATTCACTAACTTTTCAAATCACCCTCGATAGTACGCCTTTGTACGATACTTTTGATTTTCTTATTTTTCCAACATCTGTTTTGTCTGTTCTCGAGCGTAACCATTTTTATGCTATTTATTTCCAGTTTATTCAGTCATTCGTTTTTCTGGATACAAACAGAAAAAGAAAATAAAAAAATAAAAGCTAAAATAAACATGAGAACACAAATAAATGAAAACAGGAACCAGCAGCCAAACAACAAAAACTTCTACCCTAAAGGTATTTTCATCTAGTAGTTATTTTTTGCAGTTGATTAAATCTTACAGCGCTTAACCAAAAGAAATGAAATCACATGAGAAATTGTTGAACACAAAATAGAAAATAAAAAATCAAAAAAAAAAAAACCTGAAGAAAAAAATCAGGAAAATCGTATTTGATATGTATATAGAGAATAAAATACACAAGCATACATACTTTGTCACATACACACACACACACGCAAACACTCGCAGTGTTACATAAAAGTTTTTATTTGTTCATATTTCGTTGTTGTTGTTTTTTATGATTATTTTCCAGCAAAAGAATAAACATTAAAATTGCATCATGAATTGAATACACACTGTTTTCGTTCTTCTTTTTTCTCGTGTTTTTTCGATTAATTTTTGTAAATTTTCTTTTCATTTCTTTTGTTTTTGTTGAAAAAAATATATATTTGAAGTTTTATTGTGTTTGTGGTTAAGACTTTTTAACAGAAACTTCACTGACTTTTAACATTTTAGTATATTTAAGAGTATTTAGCTTTTTTTAAGGCATAAAATTTATAAATTATAGATTTCGTTTTTCGTTTGCTGTTGGTGTCATTAATACCAAAAACGAAATGATATTAAGTCGAAAAGGAAATGTACTCAGACAACATTGTACAATTTTCGCAAAACTCTGTTTTTTACAACAGAATATTAATTTAATAAAAAAAACTCAATTTTTATACTGGAAAATACATAAAGTTTTACAGAAAAAGTTCTTCACTTTTCTTTCATAAACACTGTTTTACACAAACATTCTTTTTCACACAATGTTTTTACAAAAAGCCTCTTTATACAAAAATTCTCCAGAAATCCTGCTTCTTTACACAAAAACTCTGTTTTTACAAAAAAAAAAAAAATCAGTATAACACAAAACTCGGTTTTTATACAAAAATTCTGTTTTTACACAAAAACTTTGTTTTTTTTTTACAAAAACTTAGTTTTTTACACAATCATTTTGTTTAATACAAAGACTCAACAAAACTCAATTTAAACTCAAAAATGTTGCTTTTACACAAAAACTATATTTTATCACAAAAATTCTGTTTTTACACAAAAAATCTGTTTTTACACAAAAACCCTGTTTTTACACAAAAACCCTATTTTTACACAAAAACCCTGTTTTTACACAAAAACCCTGTTTTGCAAAAAACCTGTTTTTATTTTTATACAAAAACTCAAGTTTTGCACATAACCTCGGTTTTTACACAAAATTTCTGTTTTTATACAAAAACTCTCCTTTTACACAAAAACTTTGTACACAAAAACTATATTTTATCACAATCTGTTTTCACACAAAAACTCTGTTTTTACGCAAAAACTCTGTTTTTACAGAAAAACTATATTTTTATACAAAAACTTTTTTTTTGAAAAATTTAGTTTTTTAACATTTTGTTTAATACAAAGACTCAACAAAAACTCAATTTTTACACAAAACCTCTGTTTTTGCACAAAAACTTTTTTACATAAAATTCTGTTTGTTTTAACTTTACACATTATGTGTTTTTACACAAAAAATACAGGCTTTACACAAAAATTTACAGAAAAACCCTCTTTTTACACAAAATCTTTATTTTTACACAGAAACTAAATTTTAACACAATAACTTTGTTTTTACATAAAAACTCTGGTTTTAGCACAAAAAATTTTTTTATATAAAAACTCTTTTTTGAGAATATCACTGTTTTTACACAAAAATTAAAAAATTCTGTTCTTATACAAACTATTTTACAAAAATCGCTATTTTCACTCTAACATTTAATTTTTACATATAAAAAAATGTGTTTTTACATTACCAATCAAAAGCTCCGTTCTTGTGTGAAGAACATATTACACAAAAATTTATTTTTTACAAAATTACACTTTTTCTACACGAAAATAATTATTTATTATTTAAATTACTCTTTATTTTTTTAATAAATTTTATTTACAAATAACAAAATAAAATATATAAATATTAAAAATAAATTTAAATGATAGTAATAAATGGCTGTAATTTTTATTTCTGTAGTAAAAAAATCATAATAATTTTATTACAACCAAATTGACTAATAAAAAATAATAGTAAAAAATAAAATAAAAATATAAAAACCATATTAATATGAAAACAATGTAAATAATATTCTACAAAATTTGTTTAACCAATTTAATTAATTATTGTTGTTTTTTTTTTAAACTGCTGCTGCTACCATTATTAAGTATGCATTTTTATTATGTTCTTCTTTATGTTATGGCATACACAATTGTATTGAGTTAATAAAATCATATACAACCATTTATATGCATATACATATATTCTGTATAAGGTGTATAGAATTTGTTGTTACATATTGTAAAAATAACAATGTGTTTGTATGTTTCATTACACTCATTTATATCGTTATATGTACACTGTTATACATACATACGTATGTATGTTTGTTTCTATAAATTCTGTGTATAGAACGCATTAAAATACATTAAATATTCAACATAACTACACTGCAGTTGTAACAAAGTATCTGCAACATTTTACGACAAAGGTGTCGAGTGCCAAAATGATTGTATATTTTTTACAGCCCACACTATCTTCTGTTGCTTGCTTGGCTGACAATATTACTTGTCCATAAGGGTGACTCAAAGAAAATATGCTGTTCTGTGCAGCCGAACAAAACTTTGTTTAAAAAAAGTTTTACACAAAAACTCAGTTTTTACACGGAATCTCGATTTTTTCTCAAAAGCTCAGTTTTTTCACAAAAATTCTGTTTTACACAAAGACATTGCTTTTACACAAAAACTCTGTTATAAAACAAAAAAAAGTTGTTACACAAAAAATACTGTTTTAACACAGAAACCACGTTTGTACATTAAAACTGGGTTTTAACACAAAACTCTGTTGTAACCAAAAACTCCAGTTGTAACAGTAAAACACAAAAACTGTGTTTATATATTAAAACTTGTTTTTACACAAAAAATTTGTGTTTACACAAAAACTTTGTTTTTACACGAAAACACTATTTTTTGACACAAAAAAAAAACTGTTTTTACACAAAAACACAACAACGTTGGTTTTACACAAATTCTTAGTTTTAAACCAAAATTCAGTTTTGCATAAAAGTCTGTTTTAACTCGTAAGGTTTTACACAAAAACTCAATTTATACAATGATATACACAAAAACTCTTTTTTACACAAAAACTCTGTTTTTACACAAAAACCCTGGATTTACACAAAAACACTGGTTTTGCACAAAAACCCTGGTTTTACATAAAAACTCTGGTTTTACACAAAAAACACATTTTAACACTGCCCAGCAAAAACTTTCATTATCGGGTAAGGGGTAAAAAATAGCATTTAAAGTCATTATTTTAACATGGTGATGTCATTTGATACAAGTACTTACCACAATTGCTTACAAGTAATAAGACAAATGAGTAAATGTAAACTGTGTGGGAAAAACGTCTACAGTTTCTATATCTATATAGAAAGTATTTACTCATTATTAAGGAGTGAGATCGAAAAATTCTTAACATACATATATGTTTATAAAAAAGAAACCACTAAACTTACAGCTTTATTTTTTTTTTTTATTTGATTCAAAATATTATTAC
>NC_060953.1:48074006-48093808 GCF_022045245.1 Lucilia cuprina | reverse complement strand
TCTATCTATCTATCTATCTATCTATCTATCTATCTATCTATCTATCTATCTATCTATCTATTACCCTTTTCAAATGTTTTACAGTGTTTTGCAGCTTCAATGTTTCCTACCGGCTGCTACAAATCATGATTATTAATTATTCACAACGCAAAAACGTCGTCTTTTACATATTTAATATGATTGTCTTTTGCTAAAATCTCCAACTTTAAAGAAAACAACTCAAACTGCTTAAATATTTAAATTGAAATTGTCTTGTAAAATTAACTAAAATCTTGTGTAATAAAAAGTTAAAAAAAATAAATAAAAAATCTTCATCATTCCCTTACTTACGTTTATAAAAAATATATATAGAAAATCAACACCATCCCTCTACCTGTTAATTTTTAATAGATATATATTTTTTTTATTTTATAATTAGTTTAAATAATTTGTAGTTGCTTCCGAATTTTTAAATTTTTTCAACTCAAATTTACCTTTATACCACAATATATAAACCACAACTACAAACATAGTTTTAAATATATGAAAAATATGAACAGCAAAGGAAAACTTTTATTCGAACAATCTAAGACAAATGTAAAAACTTTATTTAACGTAACTAAGTACTATTGGTAAAGAAATATTAAAAATTACATTACGGTTAGTTAAGGGTTATGATTCTCGATATTGGGAAGCTTTGTAAACCTCTCTTGATTAAGAAAGTGAACAAGAGATGAAACAGGGTTGATATGAAACTAGCTCTATGATAACTTAAGTTATGGAGATAACCGCCTATAAGTTACATTTATTGAATGTCTTCATTGATGCGAAGATAAATATCAGCCCGTTTAAATAATAATAATAATAATAATAATAATAATACAAATGTTTTCTTTTCATTTTGCTCTTATCTAATATTTATTTTGAAGATTTTTCACTTTACCCAAAATCACATGCAAATGAATATAAAAGTTATTGTACTTTCTTTTGAAACTTTAACTATTCCAAAACTATTAAGTTTTTTTTTTCGGTGGTTGCAGTCTGATAAATTTTGGCATTTTTTGGTTAACTCAAGCTTTCTTGTATGTTTAAGAAAAAGTGTTGATTTTTCGTGGTCTAAATAACTCACAAGAAAACTTTTTCTACTGCAGCAACAACAACAACCACAGCAAGAGAAGTCTTTTTGTGTAAAACATTATTAAAAATTTCTACAATAGCAAGCAAAAGGAAAAAAACCGAAACTTAAAATTAGTTTCTATTTGACAGTTGTATGTAGATACGTACATATACATTTTTCCTTAATTCATTCAAATATTCATTCTTTTACTCATTTTTGCTACAAAATGTTACAGAAAGAAAAAGGGGAGTTTTAAAAAAGAAAATTTTTATATAAAATTGTTTTCCTAAAACTAAATTCACATAAAATAATAAAAAGTTCTCTGGTGGTGAGGTTATATGCTTTTTATTTTGAGTATTCAAGTTTTCAAAGTGAAATTTCAAAACATAAAGTTATTTAAAATAAAAATAAAAAAAACAAGAAATGTTTAGATGCCAACAGCAATTAAATAGAATTTGTTATTTAATTTCATGGTGGAAAATTTAGTATTTTATAGTTTGAAATATTAAAAATGAAAATGTGAAAGAAAGCATTTTTCTAGTTAATTTTGTATAATATTGAAGATAACAGCTGTTCGAAATTATTGTGAAGTTTTCAAAATTTTTATTTACATACAAAATTTGTTTTATATACATTTGATAAATGTTTATGTTTTTATACCCTTCACCTTTGTGATAAGGATATATATAAGTTTGTCATTCCGTTTGAAATTTCTAAAATATAATTTTCTGACCCCATAAAGTATATGTATGCTGGATCCGTCTGTGTTTTGTTGAAGTTTTTAGATGACCCCAGATATCGTCAAGATCTGAATCTGCAATAATTCTGTTAGACATGCTTTCGAGAAGATCCCGATATATAAAATCAGCAAAATCGATCCATTAATACCGGAGATATAAGCAAAAATCCGAGGCAACCTCTGAAAATTTCATCAAAAATTGATATTTTTTATTCATGCTCAAACATAAATTGCAAAAAACAAAAACAAAATACATAATCATACGGTAAATTTTGTTATTGTACTCTTGTTTATCAAAACACAAGGCAGAGTGAGAGCAGCTGACCAAGAGTAGCAGAGCGAGAGCACACTAGTGTGTTTTTATTGGCTAGAAACATAAAATTGATTATGTGGAGCCTGGCTTAAGTTAGAAGCCATTAAAGTGAACTTTTTGGTACTTTTTTTGTTTTTAAAAGGTATTCTTAGAATTTTTTTCTAATATTGAACCTAGAAATATGATATTAAGTATTTAGAGTGTGAATTAGGTGAGAATCCATAAAAGGGAACTTTTTTGTATTTTTTCGTTTTTCAAAGGGTACTTTTAGAATATACTATAAAATGGAATCTAGGAACATGAAATTAAGTATGTAGATTCGGAATTAGATGAGAACCCATAAAAGGGAAATTTTTGGTATTTTTTCGTCTTTCAAAAGGTACTTTTTGAGTTTTCTATAATAATGAACTAAGAAACATTAAATTAAGTATGTTGAGTCGGAATTTGGTGAGAACCGGAAAAAGTGAACTTTTTGGTTTTTCAAAAAGTACTTTTTTGGTTTTCTATAATAATGAACGCAGAAACAGGAAATGTAGAGACCGGATTAGACGAGAAGAAATCAATGGGGATTTTTTGGTACTTTTTCGTTCTGCAAATGGTACTTTTTGAAATTCCTTTTTATTTTTCTTATTTTTAGAACATATTTTACGTTTTAGCTCATGTTTAGATAATTTAAGTTTTAAAAAAAAACATTTATTTCCGTTTCCTCTAAATGCGAACGCACATTCTTTTTCTCATTTTATATTGAAAGCAATAACAATTTTTCAAATTTATTTGTCGTTTTAATATAAAACTAGAAAATACTTAATTAGCATTTAAAGAAATTGGCCCTTATACCCTGCAAATAATGGTACTTTCTTTGGTTTATTAAGGAACTAGTGATGCCCGGTTTAGGTGTACTTCGATTTCGATCTTACGATGTTGAGGTTTTTATGTTACAAAATCTTAAAAAAAAATAATTTTTTGATCAATTAGTTAGTTAGTTTGTTAGTTTTTTAGTTTGTTAGTTTGTTAGTTTGTTAGTTTGTTAGTGTGTTAGTGTGTTAGTTTGTTAGTGTGTTAGTTTGTTAGTTTGTTAGTTTGTTAGTTTGTTAGTTTGTTAGTTTGTTAGTTTGTTAGTTTGTTATTTTGTTAGTTTGTTATTTTGTTAGTTTGTTAGTTTGTTAGTTTGTTAGTTTGTTAGTTTGTTAATTTGTTAGTTTGTTAGTTTGTTAGTTTGTTAGTTTGTTAGTTTGTTAGTTTGTTAGTTTGTTAGTTTGTTAGTTTGTTAGTTTGTTAGTTTGTTAGTTTGTTAGTTTGTTAGTTTGTTAGTTTGTTAGTTTGTTAGTTTGTTAGTTTGTTAGTTTGTTAGTTTGTTAGTTTGTTAGTTTGTTAGTTTGTTAGTTAGTTAGTTAGTTTTTTGAGCAATTAGTTAGTTTGTTAGTTTGTTAGTTTGTTAGTTAGTTAGTTAGTTAGTTAGATAGTTAGTTAGTTAGTTAGTGAGTTAGTTAGTGAGTTAGTTAGTGGGTTGGTTAGTTGCTTGGTTAGTTGGTTGGTTAGTTGTTTGGTTATTTAGTTGGTTGATTAGTTGGTTGGTTAGTTCGTTGGTTAGTTGGTTGGTTAGTTGGTTAGTTGGTTGGTTAGTTGGTTAGTTAGTTGGTTAGTTGGTTGGTTAATTGGTTGGTTAGTTGGTTGATTAGTTGGTTGGTTCGTTGGTTGGTTCGTTGGTTGGTTAGTTGGTTAGTTGGTTAGTTGGTTGGTTAATTGGTTGGTTAGTTGGTTGGTTAGTTGGTTGGTTAGTTCGCTGGTTAGTTCGCTGGTTGGTTGGTTATCAAGTGTGTTGTTTTGTTCTGTAGTTAATTAGTTGCTGAGTTTGTTAGTTAGATCACAGCAGATTATCAGGCCGTGTTTGCAATAGGACATTTCAATAAAAAAACATTGCTGCCACTCAATTTCTGTCTCGGACTGATTTGTTTTGTCCTCTTTCTTAAAAACTTAAGTAAAATTTTTTTACTCAACAACCTGTTTTCATTTTAAAAAATATTAAATTCAATAGACACATGTACATATAATGTCTTTAGAATTAGACTTTCTTCAAAAAATTAACTAATTCACTGTGTTTTGTGAGCATTTATCCGGAAACATACGTACGTACATAAATATACATCACTCATTTACTACAACACTGACATAACTCTAAAATTTTTCCAAGGAATCACAAAATAAAAAAGAGTTTCAGTTTAAGATAATTTTTGTTAAATTATCGATCATTAATTGGATTACTTTTGTTTTTAATGTGATCACTTTCTTAAAATAAAACATTTTAATTAAATTTTAGCTTAATACCAGTCTTGTGGCGAATGAGCGTGTTATAATTGTACGACATTCAGTCAGGCAGTCAGATATTCATACAACAATTATACTTTTGAAAACTTCATATATATACAAACACTTGTAATTATCTAATATTAGGGTGGTGCTTATAATTAAAAAAAAATCATAAATATTTTGTATTAATGCAAAGCATTTGTTGAATATTTTCTATTGTTTTTAAATTATATAACCCTAATGTGAACAATTAAAGTGGTAAATATTCAACAGATAAAGAGAGAGTTTTGCTTAGCAGCAAACGTCGTGGATGTTGTTTGTACTTTAGAATTATGTTTAAATATCAGATGTATCTGTATTGTATGAGTGCATATATGTATGTGTCCAATAGTATAAAAGAGCGTTTTTGGTACTTGCAATTAAATATGGTAAATTGCTTAGAAATGTACAGGCATATGCATGTCTATTAGGGTGATGTTAAAAAAATGACAAAAATTTAAAATAAAATTGTATTTCTTTGAAGTCTTATGAACAATACAAATAATAATGAAGAATATAAATAATAACGAAGAAGTTTTTTTGGCATCCACAATAATTTACCTATTAGAATAGAATTATACATTTATTCTTTATATTCCACTTTTGTAGTAATCACCACTTTAGTAAGTCACCCTACTGTCTTAACATAACTAACTACAACTACTTGCAAAATTTTAAAAGCATAAATCTGAAAGGAAAAAAAAAATACTTCAAATTGTACATACGAACATGCGTTGCTAAATCGTATTCGATCTAAACGGAAACGGAAGCTAGTAGACAGTATAGTTTGCTATTGCATTTAAAAAGAAGCACTCATGCAATAAAAGCCATAGCAACAATAAACATACACACATACATATGTACATGAAGAGTTGTTTTCGAATAACTACACACAACTACATATCCACAGTAAAATACTCAAACCCATATAAATCGTACTTAAACATGCTTAAAAACACAAAATAAATGTTTTTTCAAAAATAAACAACAACTAAATCTTAAGACGTGCATGCCTATGCCTTCAAGTACATACATAAATGTATAAGAAATAACACATATTAACACACATACACACACACTTATTATTATGTGTAAATTTACATATCTGTTCAAGTGCATATGAGTGTAGATAGCTTTGCAAGAAACCATATTGTTTTCATCGTCATCTTCATCATCATTGCATCCAGAAGAGCTTGTTATAGTTTTTTTTTTATTATTTTTTTCATTTACATCTACATTTTTATAGTGTTTTAAAATTTCTAGGAAATTTTACTTGAATCTTAAAGAATTTTCTTTAAACAAATTTGTAATAAAAGTCTTTCTTTGCACAAATATTATTTTAATTAATATTATTAAGATTTGTTTAAGAAATATATTGCAAGTAAAGGAAATACCTATAGCATTTAGATACGAAGTAATACTGTTTGCATGGCATAGCAGACAACAGAACGTATGATGGATATATATGGAAATTATAGCAAGTATACGCCTACTGCAACCAATTGGACATATAACATAGTTTAAAGATAAGGTATACCAATCGGCGTAGTATCATTTTCTGATTGATGAAAATGCTTAAGATAGGTCCATTATTTCAGTTAGCCCCCATACAACTGATATAGGGCTTTTAAGTTCATAATTATGTTTAATATACTGTTATCTCGACTTAAAATAGCAAATCCAAGTTCTATACTAGCCTTGATGACCCTCATAATATGGTGCCTCATTTGACCCTAACCCCTATAAAAAGATCCCTTCAAAATTTGATTTAAATGTCTATATCTGAGATAAGGTGCAATTCAACTCAACTGCTTTACTATGAAAACTAACACTTTATGTTTGTAACAGGTGTAGGAGATTATATGGACGGCCTTGCTCAACTATAATTTCATACTTGTTTGTTTAGTAGCAAATATTGATTGTTACTGTCTCTTGATTTAACTTTAAGTCTTAAAAATGCATTTTGGAAAAATGAGAAATTTTTCACAAAATTGAACACATTTTGGGAAATATTCTTATAAAACTATTTCATTGCAATAAATATATTTTTATGAACTTAAATGTGAGTTTTTAAAATGATACGAAAATTATAATATGAAGATACATATAGATGTTGGGAATAAGGTGAGAGATACTTATTCCTGTTTTTTTTTTTATAGAATATTCCTGTTGTTTATTTGCTCTGTAGGTTACCACTACACCATTTGTTTCTAGTAGCAACTCTGAATTTGAAACCTTTATAAATGTCCATATGTAAGGTTATATAGTGTGATAAATACTCATCACCACCATGCTACTAGACTTAGCATATCCATATGATATCCAACTTCTGGATGAGTTAAGCCACACTGAAGATAATTTGATAAAATGTGTTATAAAGTGTTCGAAGAGAAAATTATGGCATTTGAAAGCGATCGAAAACTCGATAGAATTGTAGTATTATATAGTGTGATGGTGGATTAACCATTCGAAGTAGTAGACTTAGCACTTCCATATGTTCTTGATATCCAACTTTCGGATGTGTTAAGCCACGCTGAAAAGCTATATATATATAGAATGTGCTATAAAGTGTTCGAGGAGCAAATTCTTGCATTCGAAAGCGATCGAAAATTCGACAGAATTTTGAAAAAAAAATTTATAAGAAATTTCGATTACTTCTGAAGGACTAGTATTTATAGTACCTGTTACTTTAATGCATGCTGATCTCTTCAGTCTTTTACGCGATACTCCGCTGTCCCAAGATTTTGTTTTATTTTTCTCAATCTAAAACGTTATTTTCAGTTCACATTTACGGTAAATGGCTATTTCTAAAGATTTTGATCACTACATGCTAAAAAGGACAACATCCTGTGATAATCTTCGAAAACACTTTTCTCACATTTCATTAAAAATTATCAACACACGACAAAATAAAGTGTGTCGCGAAGTCATATTCATAAAAAGTCCAGCAGTTTAGTTTAGTGTGTGAAAGGGTTAACTCATAAGATTTACAACAAATTTCTTGAAGTCCATCATACAAAAAATCCGCATAGCGGACTAGGACGTAGTATAGCTGCATCTAACATTCGGTATAGAAGATGACCATTGCTTTCTTGATTCTGATGGACTAGTACTTATAGCACCTGCTACTTTAATGCATGCTGATTCCCTAGGTCTTTCACGTATACGGGATATCCCGGTGTCCCAAGATTTTGTTTTATTTTTCTCAATTTAGAACGTTATTTTAAGTTCACATTTATGGTAAATGGCTATTTCCAAAAAAAAAATGGATCACTACATGCTAAAAAGGACAATATCCTGCGATATTCTTCGAAAACACTTTTTCCATATTTTATTAAAAATTATCAATAAACGACAAAATAAAGTGTGTGGTGAAGTCATATTCATAAAAAGTCCAGCCGTTTAGTTTAGAGCGTGAAAGGGTTAACACAAATGATATACAACAAATTTCTTGAAGTCCATCATACAAAAAATTCGCGTAGACGACTAGACGGTACTATAGCTGCATCTTACATTCGGTATAGAAGATGATCATCGCCTTCTTGGAGCTGTTTTAAATTTTAAGTTTCCAAGGTAATTTTAGGTCTAGGATAATTCTTAGATATTCAGCATTGATTCGGAGATTTTGTATTTCTTTAGCCCTGGCAGGTTGAAGCTAAGAATGTCGGCATTATTCCTCTATTGTCCTTTTCAATAAATCTCGAGTTAACAACGATTTGCCAAAGTAGTAGAAAGATTTCGTCGGCCTGTAGTATGGCATGTAGTATTTGAAAAGCACTCAAATTGCGTAAAAGGCGCGTATTTGTAATCACTTCAATTTTCATACAAAAATCGATTTATTATATAAAAAACTTAAAACCTTTAATTATCCTTTTTTTAAAGCTTCAATTGTAAAATAGATTTGTAAAAAATAAAAATTGATTTTTAATAAAATTAAAAATTTTAGATAAAAAGCTAAAATACGAGGTGAACAACTTTGAAAATTATATATTGAAAACTATTGAAAAAAATGACGTATGATTGACAATTATTAATTCGATATCGAGTATACGCATAGTGCGCCCTCTTAAAGTCATTTTCATGCATGTAAATGTGGTGAACAACTTTGAAAATTTAAATTTTTTGCAAAAATGTAAAGAAATATAAAGAATTGCTTAAAGATAATGGCGTATGAGTGATAACTTTATTTAACATTTTACCGTTAGTATTTACTAACGAATGTCCTTTTAAGAGTCATTATTCATTTATTTTGTTTAATTACCATACTGTTTATATAATCTCTTTCAAACATGTTTATCTTGTTTGCTCAAAGAAAGAAAAAAATATGTATTTCTTTTCTTGATTTGTAGTCGAGACAGATTTTAATCATAGAAATGTGTCTACTAGCATGTCGAATTAAGTGGGTACCAAAAAATAGAAACTAATTTTTTTATATAAGAAGATAAAAATGATAAAATATATTCAATGTAATAAATAGAAAAAGTTTTCTCTGTGTTTTTAAAGAAAAATATGTGTATTAAAAAGTTATTATTTTTTTGATAAATAGAACCCACCTAATGTACATACAGAAATAGAAAGAAAGTTTTATTTTAAGCGTTTTATTTTTACTTAAATACAATGTTATCATTTAGTCCTACTACTGCATTGTAAATTTGCTGCTGCAAGACAAGGTCACTTTGGTATGAGTTGTAATTACAATTTTTTACTGCTATTTACATTCGTTTCTATTTTTCTACAATTATCTATATATATAAAATTCTAACGTTACTGACTGACTGATTGACTGATTCATCATCGCACAGCCTAAACGGTTAAAGCTAAAGAGCTGAAATTTGGACAGGGGGTTGGTCTCCCACCAAATAGATCCACTAAGACGGGATTTTTGGAAATTCGAATGTTAAGGGGTTAAAAAAGGGTAAAAACGGGTAAAATCGGTAACCTCATATCTCCTAAACTAGAAAAGATACAAAAATAGTTTAAAGCTTATCGTCGTTTATTTAAAAAATAAGCGGACAGGTGTCTCGTACTTTTTTCAATTTCGGCCCCTTTAGGGAATAAACGGGTAAAAACTGTATTTTGGTACTTTTTTTGCCCCCCATGTATCTTTTAAACCAGTGAACATTCAAACAATATTTTTGACTCCTTCATAACTTGACGAAAAAATAAAAATATAAATTTAGTACTTTTTGGTTATTCGGATGTTTAAGGGGTGAAAATTGTACTTATTTTTGGTACTTTTTTCATAAAACATTGATTTTGGTTTATTATTACATATAATTACGTAATAACGGGCTCCCACTACGATGTTGCAACATTTTGGAATAGAATTTTTATTTCGTTAATGGGTAGAAAAAAAGTACCAAAAGGGGTAAAAACTGGAAATTTGATTTTATTCAAACACAATTATCCAATTTAGATAAAATTTTTAGATTTAGAAACACTAAATATGCTAATGAGGTGTTTTTGAGTTTTCTTTGATATTTAAATCGAAACATGAAATTAATAATAAAGAGACTTTTTGGTACTTTTTCGTTCTACACAGATATTTTCTTGATTTTTCTTTAAAATCAAGAATGTAGAGCCCGGAGTAAGTGAGAATCTATAAAAGGTGACTTTTTGGTACTTTTTCGTTCTTCAAAAGGTACTTTTTGAATTTCCTATAATATTGAACCTAGAAACATGAAATTAAGTATGTAGAGGCGTTCTTCAACTTATACATATAAATACGTAATAACGGCTCCCACTACGATGTTGCAACATTTTGGAATAGAATTTTTATTTCGTTAATGAAATTAAGCATCTAGAGCCCGGAGTAAATGAGAATCTATAAAAGGGGACTTTTTGGTACATTTTCGTTCTTCAAAAGGTACTTTTTGAATTTCCTATAATATTGAACCTAGAAACATGAAATTAAGTATGTAGAGGATGGATTAAGTGAGAACCTATAAAAGGGGACTTTTGGTACTTTTTCGTTCTTCAAAAGGTACTTTTTGGATTATTGTATAATATTGAACCTAGAAACATGAAATTAAGCATGTAGAGCCCGGAGTAAATGAGAATCTATAAAATGAGACTTTTTGGTACTGTTTCGTTCTACAAAAGGTACTTTTTGAGCTTTCTATAAAATTTAACCTAGAAACATGAAATTAAGCATGTAGAGCCCGGAGTAAATGAGAATCTATAAAAGGGGACTTTTTGGTACTTTTTCGTTCTTCAAAAGGTACTTTTTGAATTTCCTATAATATTGAACCTAGAAACATGAAATTAAGTATGTAGAGCCCGGAGTAAATGAGAATCTATAAAAGGGGACTTTTTGGTACTTTTTCGTTCTTCAAAAGGTACTTTTTTAATTTCCTATAATATTGAACATAGAAACATGAAATTAAGTATGTAGAGGATGGATTAAGTGAGAACCTATAAAAGGGGACTTTTGGTGCTTTTTCGTTCTTCAAAAGGTACTTTTTGGTTTTTTGTATAATATTGAACCTAGAAACATGAAATTAAGCATGTAGAGCCCGGAGTAAATGAGAATCTATAAAAGGAGACTTTTTGGTACTGTTTCGTTCTACAAAAGGTACTTTTTGAGTTTTCTATAAAATTTAACCTAGAAACATGAAATTAACCATGTAGAGCCTGGAGTAAATGAAAATCTATAAAAGAATACTTTTCGTTCATCAAAAGGTACTTTTTGAATTTTTTATAATATTGAACCTAGAAACATGAAATTAAGTATGTAGAGGATGGATTAAGTGAGAACATATAAAAGGGGACTTTTTGAAACCTTTTCGTTCTTCAAAAGGTACTTTTTGGATTTTTGTATAATATTGAACCTAGAAACGTGAAATTAAGCATCTAGAGCCCGGAGTAAATGAGAATCTATAAAAGGGGACTTTTTGGAACTTTTTCGTTCTTCAAAAGGTACTTTTTGAATTTCCTATAATATTGAACCTAGAAACATGAAATTAAGTATGTAGAGCCCGGAGTAAATAAGAATCTATAAAAGGGGACTTTTTGGTACTTTTTCGTTCTTCAAAAGGTACTTTTTTAATTTCCTATAATATTGAACCTAAAACATGAAATAAGTATGTAGAGGATGGATTAAGTGAGAACCTATAAAAGGGACTTTTGGTACTTTTTCGTTCTTCAAAAGGTACTTTTTGGATTTTTGTATAATATTGAACCTAGAAACATGAAATTAAGCATGTAGAGCCCAGAGTAAATGAGAATCTATAAAAGGAGACTTTTTGGTACTGTTTCGTTCTACAAAAGATACTTTTTGAGTTTCTAAAAATTTAACCTAGAAACATGAAATTAAGTATATAGAGGATGGATTAAGTGAGAACCTATAAAAGGGGACTTTGGTACTTTTTCGTTCTTCAAAAGGTACTTTTTGGATTTTTGTATAATATTGAACCTAGAAACATGAAATTAAGCATGTAGAGCCCGGAGTAAATGAGAATATATAAAAGGAGACTTTTTGGTACTGTTTCGTTCTGCAAAAGGTACTTTTTATGAGAATCTATAAAAGGGGACTTTTTGGTATTTTTTCGTTCTTCAAAAGGTACTTTTTGAATTTCCTATAATATTGAACCTAGAAACATGAAATTAAGTATGTAGAGGATGGATTAAGTGAGAACCTATAAAAGGGGACTTTTGGTACTTTTTCGTTCTTCAAATGGTACTTTTTGGATTTTTGTATAATATTGAACCTAGAAACATGAAATTAAGCATGTAGAGCCCGGAGTAAATGAGAATCTATAAAATGAGACTTTTTGGTACTGTTTCGTTCTACAAAAGGTACTTTTTGAGTTTTCTATAAAACATGAAATTAAGCATGTAGAGCCCGGAGTAAATGAGAATCTATAAAAGGGGACTTTTCGGTACTTTTTCGTTCTTCAAAAGGTACTTTTTGAATTTCCTATAATATTGAACCTAGAAACATGAAATTAAGTATGTAGAGCCCGGAGTAAATGAGAATCTATAAAAGGGGACTTTTTGGTACTTTTTCGTTCTTCAAAAGGTACTTTTTGAATTTCCTATAATATTGAACATTGAAACATGAAATTAAGTATGTAGAGGATGGATTAAGTGAGAACCTATAAAAGGGGACTTTTTCGTTCTTCAAAATGAGAATCTATAAAATGAGACTTTTTGGTACTGTTTCGTTCTACAAAAGGTACTTTTTGAGTTTTCTATAAAACATGAAATTAAGCATGTAGAGCCTGGATTAAGTGAGAACATATAAAAGGGGACTTTTTGAAACCTTTTCGTTCTTCAAAAGGTACTTTTTGGATTTTTGTATAATATTGAACCTAAAAACGTGAAATTAATCATGTAGAGCCCGGATTAAGTGAAGACCTATAAAAGGGGACTTTTTGGTACTATTCCGTTCTTTACAAGGTACATTTTGAATTTTCTATAATATTGAACCTAGAAACATGAAATTAAGCGTTTAGAGCCTGGATTAAGTGAAAGCCTATAAAAGGGCACTTTTTGGTACTTTTTCGTTCTTCAAAAAGGTACTTTTTTTGTTTTTTATAATATTGATCCTAGAAACATGAAATTAAGCATGTGGAGCCCGGAGTTAATTAGAATCTATAAAAGCAATCAGGACTTGAGTGAATGAAAATTTAAACTGGAATATTTTCTGGTACTTTTCGAATTTTCTATAATATTGAACTTAGGAACATGAAATTAAATAAAATAGGTCCTTTGGTACTTTTTCGTACTTCACTGGTACTGGTACTTTTAGAGCTTTCTAAAATATTGAATATATAAACATAAAATTAAACACGCAGTATCCCAATTGAACGAAAATTGAAAAAGCATACTCTTGTACTTTTTTGTTCTTTTACTAATACTTTTCGAATTTTCTATAATCTTGAACTTAAAAACATTAAATTGAACATGTAGCTTCCTGATTGTATAAAAATCTTTATGCGATTTTTGTGGTTTCTGGTTGAAAATTAAACATGATTTAATGAAAATATATAAAAAGACACTGTCTGGTACTTTTTCGTTCTTCAACTGTTTTTTCTAATTTTCTGTAATATTGAGACTAGAATCATAAAATCAAACTTAAAGAGTTCTCTAAAAGGGGAATTTTTGATATTGCAGATATATATACATTTACAATAATGATATTTATTTTATTCCATTACGATGAGGGTAGCGAAGCACACTGGGTATAATAGTTTTCCTATAAATAAGTAAATGTGGTAGTAAAGTAAGAGTACTAAACATTTAGCTATTTTATATAAACTTACAATTAAATAGAACTTTTATTTGATCTCAAAAACATAAAAAGTTAATGATTTCTACATTCCTAAGTATGTATAGGAAAGTTTATAAAGAGCAATGTTAATAGCCAAAGAAATGTTTTAATTATTTTTTTTTGTTTGTAATGTAAATCCAGTAAAAACGTAGTAATAACTTAAACAATAATATACTTTTCAACGTCTATTTGCAGTTTATTTGTAATGATCAACAGTTAATGTAAAGCGTGTGAAAAAAAACTTATACAGTTTCTATATATATTTCCGCAGAAGCTTCCCCCGGGGGCATGTTTCCATTATGAAATCTCCATCACGGTGTATTGCAATTCCAATACCTCTATTCTACCGGGACTATAAACTGTTGATGTTAAATGTATCCTTGGCTTCGCTTCAGAATGATTTGGCATGAGGTCTAACCAGAGCACCATATAATCTGACACTACGGATGGTCAGTAGCCCGCAGGACTATGTACTGACTGGTCAGTTGGTTGAGGTTCCTTCGGGATCCACGTAGTGGCTGTGGTTTAATATACAAAATCCCGGGCAGAGAATGTTGGTTTAAGAACTGATATATCCTATACCTAATGAGTTGGATAAATCTCTCTTCGAACAGGTTTGTGCACAAAGCAGCATATGCTGGATTCCTAAACCCAATCGGTATCTCTTACCGTTCGTGTAGTGGGACGCCAGTATATGCTGCGGAATTGTCAGGTCAGTATTCAATGGTTGCTGTCATCCCGTAGTTTGATTTTTATGATCATGGTAATGGAACTGATGCTAAAATTGGTGAATGATCGGGAAAGTCTCCATAGTTTGAATAATGCAATTCTTTTATGACATCATAAGTGTGATCACCTCCCGCTTTGCCGGAAACATTACAAAAATCAGTCAATATTAATCCTGTGGAAAAAAGTAAAATAATCGGTTTAGAATCGTTTTCTGAGTGTATATATCCGTCTGTCTGGATGACAGAATTTTCAAGATAATTTTATGAAATTTGGACCAAGGACGAAATCTATTGACCTAGCCCCTCATACAACATAACTCCCCGAAAATGACTTTTGAGCTTATAATTATCTTAAAATTAAAGTTTTTTTTAAGCAATTGAAGCTTTATTCGTAACTATGCACTCGAATTTGATTTTTCCAACTAAAAGCCCTATTTCCAAGTGAAACTTCATAGCATTATAGCAATTTCATATAAAATATAAGATATAAATATTTATTTTAAAAACGTTTTTAATTCATGTCTTTTTTTATTTCTAGCCAAAGTATGCTTCCATAAATAACCAACAGCATTATCCTTAAGGTATACTTTATAATATTAAATATTATTTTAATACTTCAAATATGCAATTAGTTGTTCTTGTTTAACCGTTTATGTTTGTTTCCGTTTTTATTTGTCCTAAACCCGCATTGTTGTTTATCCTTTTAAACGATAACGTTTGCATTGCATGTTGTTGTAGATATTTATTATTATTTGTACAAATATTTGTATTGTGGTTTATTTCCTAGATTTATTTAATTTTTCCCCTCCCTTTTTTCCACTATTTCTAAGTTCTTTTTTATGATTTTATTTTATTTTTTTTTTGCAACCACAAAAACAACATTAGTGCATTCCTCCTAAACTAGAGAGTATAAAATGTTTCGACCCAACAAAAACAGTTTTTATATGTTTATTTTTATTTTCAACATTTAAACAAATTTCTTGCATATCTTTAGGCTTAAAAGCTTTTAATAAAATAAAAATCACTAACGTTTATTGTTGGATGAGGGAAAAAATATGAGCTATGGTTATTTTTTTTAAGAGAGAGCAGTTGATTTTAGCTCTCTGAGGATCTGCAGTTGAGTTAGGATTTTTCATATAATAAAATTTTGATTGAACTTCGAAATGATCACAAATCAATGTGATCATCATAATTTGATGATAACATGCCCCCGGGGGCATGTTACCTTGGTGAAACCTTCACCTTGGTGTTATTGCAATTCCGGAGAACAGAGGTGTTAATAACACCTCTATAAATTGGTATTACAGTCTACTGCCTGGCTTAGTCCTTGGATAGATTGACATGAGGTCGAACCAGAGCATCACATAATCTCGTACTACGGGTGGCCAGTTGCCCGCAGGACTATGTCCTGGCTGGTCAGTTGGTTAAGGTTCCTTCGGGATTCACGTAGAAGCTTTGGTTTAAACCCAAATATTGTGGGAAGAGTGAGTTGTAGTTAAAAGACTGATGTAAGGTAAAGTCAATATTTCGGGATAAGTTCGGTGCTGTTGCCGCAACAATAGATACCCCACTGTGGGACTAAGCGTTGGAAATGAGTTGGTATTAATTGTATATGTTACGGGATGAATGTGGGGTACGGAGGGCCTTATCCCACCCGTCTACCTATAATGAATATGTCTTATGTTTTTCTCTTATGAGTGTGTCGTATAAATGAGTTGTGTGCTAGGTTGTCTGATAACGGATGAAAGGTATCATCTACAAATGATACCATTGAATTTTCCTTCCTTGCCCAGATATGTTCAGAGCATACTCTGTTATTATCAGGGTAAAAAATACCAAATAAGGCCGTCAAGGCAGGAGTTCACGTAAAACACTCCGACATTTTCTACGGCAAAAGGGATCTAGTTAAGAATCTACATTCGATTTTATGTTCTTAATAAAAGATATAGATTTTGGATGAAAAAACGTAAAGATCGCAAAACAACTAACTTTTATGATTTCAATTCAGAAAAGTTTTTCTATTATAAACACTTTATGGATCTACAGCCGATTTTAGAATTTTTTTTTAAATTTTTTTTGTCAGTTATAAGAACTCAAATATATCTCCAACTCTTTAAGAACAATTTTATGATCTGGTTTAATGCATTGTAAATACGGTTTGTGTGCATATTTATTTGTTCTAAACTTCCTTAAAAACTATTTAGTTGAGGGTATTAGTGTGACTGTAAGTATTCGTAAGAGTGAGTAAGTGTGAGTGTATTTTTAGCATTGGGTTAAAAAATATCGCCTGTTAGTAAAAAACACAAAAAATCTGTTGCCGTTAGGTCAGTGGCTTTTATTTTTACTACGTTTTGTCATGCATGTTATCACCTATTAGGGAGAACAGCGAAGTAAGTTTTTAACAAATATATTTAACAAACTGCTGAATTATATTTTTTTATTTTCGGTGAGACCCTTTTCTCTATAGAAAAAACTTTTAGTTGTCAAAAGTAGAATAATATTTGTATTTTTTTCTCCTATGTATCCTACTCTGTTCGGTATACCCTTCTTTTCTTTAAACAATTTAAAATGCTGGCGTTTTAAATACTAACATACATGCATTTTTATATATACATATATATACATAAACATTTGTATGTCGCGTTTCAAATGTATTTTTTGTCTTTTTATATCTATTTTTATCTACATCGTTGATTTTTTGTTTGTTTTTATTTTCTTCCAAAACTTCTTATTTCCCTGAATGCGCATGTACATTTCCGGGATATTTTTATGCATTGCAAATTTTTTTATTGCTTAAAAAATGTCTTGTTTTCTTTGTTTGTTTTTGTTTTTTATGTTTTCGTAAAAGTTTTATAAATTGCAAGAATTGAAAGGACATTTCATTTAAACTGAAATCAAAAGATATTATTATATTTAAATGAAAGTTTTAAAGGGAAATGTAAAAGAATTTAAAAGGGGTTTAGAAATAGATTTGAATATTAAAGAGTTTAAATGATTTCTTTAATAATATACTATAGACTAGACTATATACTAGACTATAGACTAGACTATATACTAGACTATATACTAGACTATAGACTAGACTATATACTAGACTATAGACTAGACTATAGACCAGACTATATACTAGACTATAGACTAGACTATAGACTAGACTATAGACTAGACTATAGACTAGACTATAGACTAGACTATAGACTAGACTATAGACTAGACTATAGACTAGACTATAGACTAGACTATAGACTAGACTATAGACTAAACTATAGCCTAACTCTAAAATATAGACTAGACTATATATTAGACCATATACTAAAATATAGATTTAACTATAGACTAGACTATATACCAGACTATAGACTAAACTTTGGACCAGAATATAGACAAGAATATTAACAAACTAGCAGTTTTACTGATCCTTAAATTTTTACAATCGTATATATATAATGTGAATAAAAAACAATATTTACTATTTTCAATAATTATTTACCGTAAACATTTTTTTCTCCTTTTTATTGCACTTCATTTATGTCACTCACAAAATAAACAATAGCAATAAATATAAATATTTCAATTTCAAGATGATGGTATTAAATGCAACTCAATTATAATTGTAAATACTTGAGTACATATACATAAGTACATATGTACATAAGTATATGAAACAGAAAAAAATCATTCTTAGAAGATATAAACGGGAAAAACAACAACATAATATTAAATAAATAGCAATGTAAACATTTGATGTGATAAATTATACTCACACTCTCTGCTAGTGTAAACACATCAAAATAAAGAGACACTGGAAAAATAAATAACAAATACTGTGCTGTTAAAGAGACAAATAATATTTGTCGATATTTAAAAGCCCTGTCGAACAAGGAACTAACTAGTTAAAAACCTATTTACATATAATGTTGATGCAGACCATTGGTTGTTCGGAAATTCTAACCAACTATGCATGTGAGACCTTTTGGTCACCTCCTGCATTACTTCGGGTTTGCAAAATATACTGTCTCTTGAAACACATAATCTGCTTGTATTAAAACTGCCGGTATTTCATGCTGTAATTGGATGAAGGAAGAAACATTATGTATGTCTTTCTTCTTATATTCTCCATTACATTTTAACAATTGCAGTTTTATCATCTTAAGATGTACTTACACACACAGCAACAACAACTGCCATAAGAACAACATCAGCATCAAGTTTTATTTTTCAATTTCTACTGTTGTGCAAATAGTAAATACCGCACACATTCATAGTTACACTATCACATAGATACACACAATTACAAATAGACAATAGTTTATTTTGTACGTTTGTAAAGAGGAGTAAGAATACAACAGAAAAAAATTATCTGCAATTCTTTTTGAAAAACACTCGTGTCATCTTAATACAAAAATACCCTGTAGAAGTACAAATAATTCTTTGCAGATTGTTTTGTGCTCTCGGATAGTGTATTGTGGAAATTGATTAATTGACATAATTAGAGTAAAAAAGTATTTTGTAACAATTTGTTGATGGTTTGCTTTAAAGGAAAGGAAATTGCTCATTTACAGACTCTTTGGGAGAATAGGGACCGATCTATGTGTGTTCTATATGTTTATAACTTCTTGTTGTGTTTGTGTAATCAAAAGAAAGTTATTGGGAAATACTAACTAAAAGATCTTTTAAAGGTTTGCAGTCCAAAGTAATTAGAAAATACACCTTTAGATATTATACCAAATTTTTGTTCGAATTGCTTTATATATATTTTTTTAACAAATTTGGAGTTTTGAAAAATTGATCTACGAATGCACGAATTACCTCTTTTTCAATTACGTATTTTTAACATTTTATTTCATCACATTTTAAAATACTTCTTCAGTTTCTTTACTACTTATTTAGAGTTTTTGTGTCCAAGTTTTTTGCTGAAGACGACAAATGTCTTGTTTTTTTTTGTTGCACACTAAATACCAACTGAACATGTTGTATTGGTGACTACGAAGTTTATTTCTTTTATTTTGAGACGGCAATTTCTCCGTTGAGCAGCTTAAAGACTTCCATGGACAATCTTTAAATAAATGATCTAATTGCATCCAATTGTTTTTAATGATGAACAGTAAACTACCCAGCAGTTTGGCTACCTAACTACCGAATGTTTACATATTTTAATATGTTACTATCCTACGAGGAAGTCAATCGTAAAAAAGATTACAAAGCGACAAAAAAGCTTAAGTATTTTGTTTAGAAGTCACTCTCTGGCCTACAAAGAGATTCTAAATTTTAATTTTATTATCTACATTCTCTTTTACAAAGAGTAC
>NC_060953.1:48064623-48073906 GCF_022045245.1 Lucilia cuprina | reverse complement strand
AGTCTATAGTCTAGTCTCTTGTCTAGTCTATAGTCTAGTCTATAGTCTAGTCTATAGTCTAGTCTATAGTCTAGTCTATAGTCTAGTCTATAGTCTAGTCTATAGTCTTCATATATATTTACTGTATTCTAATCTATAGTATATATTTACTGTATTCTAATCTAGTAGTCTTGTCTATAGCCTAATCTGTGGTGTAATTTGTAGTCTAGTCTATAGTTTAGTATGAAGAAATTAAGAAGTTGTCTATAAAAATATTTTGATCGAATTCACTTCGCAAAAGAACTACCCACGCCTTTACCGCTTAGTTCTCTATATAACCGTGACCATGCAGTAAACATTAACTTGTTTCATATCAATTTTATCAGAATAACTAAATGTTCACTTTTTTTGTGTTCCTACATATGCCAAAGCAGCCAGCCGTAATGTCCTAATGGAATAAATATGTACACATAAAAAATGATTGAAACAATTCGGTTTATTTGAAAGATACTCTTCTACAGGCAACCAGAGACCAAATGTTAAATATGAATTCTGTAAATAACCAGTTAGTATAGTCCGCCTTAAAAAAGCAAATAACAAAAAATTAAATGAATTTCTAATATTTGTATGTGTTCTAGAGTATCTCGATGTAAAAATGGTCATATAATATTAATAATTTAACCAACAGCCTCAGGAAATAAAATAGATTAAAACTCCTAAAGTCAAGCCCAGGCAAACAAACGTAGGAAAATTAAAAAAAAAACAAAACCAATTTAGGAATATGGCTGTTAGGATAATAATTACGAGTAATAAAGTGTTACATTTATATGCAAATTGTGGTGGAGAAAATTTAAAATATGTATACAGGATGTAGGGGTAAATATTATTACTGTTGTTGATGCGTGTGGGAGGGGGGAGAGTGAATGACTCATAGAGTTTGTTTTTTTTACCAATTAAACAATCGAATATTTTAAACATGAATATTATGCTGAAAAGGAAAAAAAGTGAAAAAATGGAGGATAATGGAAACGTATAATAACTTGGTTATATTAAATTGAGTGCACAAGTCATGGCTGCTGCTCATGATGCTGCCATGGATTCTAGTTGTTGTATATAGCTGTTGCCAATATAATTTGTTCAGTGACTCGTATTGAAATCATTATTACTCTTTTGTATTAAATGAAATATTTACGATGAAATCATTTCAAAAGAAGACCATAACAACTGATACCCTACACTCAGCAAAGGTTATGAAATATTATTAAATTAGCAAGAAATAAAGAAAATAAAAACATCAAATTTTAGGAATAAGTTAAATCAAGATTGGAATATCTATAAAACTTGATCTCTTTTTTCCGGTATATTCTGCTAGTATTCGTTTTTTCTAAAAATTCCCCAATAACCGACTGTAAATATCCTTGTTGATTTTGTATTTATTATTTGTATATACATACATACAATAAGATTGCTATAGAGGTTTTATATTTTACTAAATGATACATCAGTATAAGAATGTCTGTACAAATGTAAATATAAAGCTGTGTTCGTTTACCAATAAAAACATTTATTTGTTAATGGTGTATTGAAGTATAAAATTGCGTACAAGTATGTATTAATTTCAGGCTGGCGAATATTATACGAAATAGCAAAAAAACACATTGTTGCATCCCACATAAATTAAATGTATGAGAATGAGAAATATTCCTCACATATTAAATACACATGTATAAAATTTTATAAACGCTTAAACATTGTATACGACCATAATAAATTTATTAGACTATAGCCAAAAATCAAGGGAGCAAAAATTTCGCCATTTTAAAATGTCAAAAATCTATTCATCATCTAAAATAGAGTTTTGCCAGCTTCTATCGAATGTTAAATTTTAGTTGAACATAAAAATTATACACATTTTCGCGATGCAGTCTAATTCTTGATTTTATTCTCAAATGTAGTATGTTCAATGAACATTATTCAGCTTTTTTATAGTTGTTCTATTTTATGATTTTTTCGGTAGTTATCGATTCATTAATGGTAGTGAACATAATACTGCAGAATATCGAAAATACAGTGGAAAAAAATGTGAATTGTCATTAGTCTATTGTGAATGCCAAATTGGAATTACCTAGTATAGTTTAGTCTAACCAAACAAGCGAAATCTGTGATCACTTTTATTTCCTACCAAAAACTGATATTTTGAATGAAAACATAAAAGTCCGTTTTTCTTGAAAACAATTAGAGATACAGCAAAAAAAATAAAAGTGATCTGTAATCACTTTAATTTCCAACTAAAAATCGATAATTTGAGTGAAAATATAAAAGTCCGTTTTTTCCGAAAATTATAAGAGATACAGCAAAAACAAGCGAAAACTGTGAAAACTTTCATTTCCTATCAAAAATCGATATTTTGTGTCAAAATATAAAAGTCCGTTTTTCTCGAAAACTATAAGAGATACAGCAAAACAAGCGAAATCTGTGATCACTTTTATTTGCTACCTAAAACCGATGTGATCACTTTTATTTGCTACCTAAAACCGATGTTTTCAGCGAAAATATAAAAGTCCGTTTTTCTCGAAAACTATAAGAGATACAGCAAAAAAGCGAAATCTGTGATCACTTTTATTTCCAATCAAAAACCGATGTTTTGAGTGAAAATATAAAAGTCCGTTTTCTCGGAAACTATAAGAGATACAGCAAAAACAAGCAAAATCTGTAATCACCAAAAACCGATGTTTTGAGTGAAAATATAAAAGTCCGTTTTTCTCGAAAACTATAAGAGATACAGCAAAAACAAGCGAAATCTGTGATCAGTTCTATTTGCTACCTAAAACCGATGTTTTGAGTGAAAATATAAAAGTCCGTTTTTCTCAAAAACTACGACAGATACAGCAAAAACAAGCGAAAATTGTGATCACTTTCATTTGCTACCTTGAAAACTATAAGAGATACAGCAAAATAGCGAAATCTGTGATCACTTTTATTTCCAATCAAAAACCGATGTTTTGAGTGAAAATATAAAAGTCCGTTTTCTCGGAAACTATAAGAGATACAGCAAAAACAAGCAAAATCTGTAATCACCAAAAACCGATGTTTTGAGTGAAAATATAAAAGTCCGTTTTTCTCGAAAACTATAAGAGATACAGCAAAAACAAGCGAAATCTGTGATCAGTTCTATTTGCTACCTAAAACCGATGTTTTGAGTGAAAATATAAAAGTCCGTTTTTCTCAAAAACTACGACAGATACAGCAAAAACAAGCGAAAATTGTGATCACTTTCATTTGCTACCTAAAACCGATGTTTTGAGTGAAAATATAAAAGTCCGCTTTTCTCGAAAACTATGACAGATACAGCAAAAACAAGCGAAAATTGGGATCACTTTTAATTCTAAACAAAAACTGATGTTTTGAGTGAAAATATAAAAGTCCGCTTTTCTCGAAAACTATAAGAGTTACAGCAAAAACAAGCGAAATCTGTGATCACTTCTATTTGCTACCAAAAACCGATATTTTGTGTCAAAATATAAAAGTCCGTTTTTCTCGAAAACTATAAAAGATACAGCAAAAACAAGGGATATTTTGAGTGAAAATATAAAAGTCCGTTTTCTCGAAAACTATAAGAGATACAGCAAAAACAAGCGAAATCTGTGATCACTTTTATTTCCAATCAAAAACCGATGTTTTGAGTGAAAATATAAAAGTCCGAAAACTATGACAGATACAGCAAAAACAAGCGAAAATTGTGATCACTTTTATTTGCTACCTAAAACCGATGTTTTGAGTGAAAATATAAAAGTCCGTTTTTCTTGAAGAATATGACAGATACAGCAAAAAACCCGATGTTTCGAGTGAATATATAAAAGTCCGTTTTTCTCGAAACTATAAGAGATACAGCAAAAACAAGCGAAATCTGTGATCACTTTTATTTCTAACCAAAAACCGATGTTTTGAGTGAACATATAAAGGTCAGTTTTTCTCGAAAACTATAAAGGATACAGCAAAAACAAGCAAAATCTGTGATCACTTTTTTTCTAACCAAAAACAGATATTTTGAGTGAAAATATAAAAGTCCGTTTTTCTCGAAAACTATAAGAGATACAGCAAAAACAAGCGAAATCTCTGATCACTCTTATTTCCTATCAAAAACCGATGTTTTGAGTGAAAATATAAAAGTCCGTTTTTCTCGAAAACTATGGCAAATACAGCATAAACAAGCGAAATCTGTGATCACTTTTATTTCTAACCAAAAATAGGTATTTTGAGTGAAAAAATTAAAGTCCGTTTTCCTCGAAAACTATAAGAGATACAGCAAAAACAAGCGAAATCTGTGATCACTTTTATTTCCTATCAAAAACCGATGTTTTGAGTGAAAATATAAAAGTCCGTTTTTCTCGAAAACTATAAGAGTTACAGCAAAAACAAGCTAAATCTGTGATCACTTCTATTTTCTACCTAAAACCGATGTTTTGAGTGAAATATAAAAGTCCGTTTTTCTCGAAAACTATGACAGATACAGCAAAAACAAGCGATAATTGTGATCACTTTTATTTCCTATCAAAAACCGATGTTTTGAGTGAAAATATAAAAGTCCGTTTTCTCGAAAACTATAAGAGATACAGCAAAAACAAGCAAAATCTGTAATCACCAAAAACCGATGTTTTGAGTGAAAATATAAAAGTCCACTTTTCTCGAAAACTATAAGAGATACAGCAAAAAGAAGCTAAATCTGTGATCACTTATATTTGCTACCTAAAACCGATGTTTTGAATGAAAATATAAAAGTCCGTTTTTCACGAAAACTATGACAGATACAGCAAAAACAAGCGAAATCTGTGATCACTATTATTTCTAACCAAAAACCGATGTTTTGAGTGAAAATATAAAAGTCCGTTTTTCTCGAAAACTATAAGAGATACAGCAAAAACAAGCGAAATCTGTAATCACCAAAAACCGAAGTTTTGAGTGAAAATATAAAAGTCCGTTTTTCTCGAAAACTATGGCAAATACAGCAAAAACAAGCGAAATCTGTGATCACTTTTATTTCTAACCAAAAATAGGTATTTTGAGTGAAAAAATTAAAGTCCGTTTTTCTCGAAAACTATAAGAGATACAGCAAAAACAAGCGAAATCTGTGATCACTTTTATTTCCTATCAAAAACCGATGTTTTGAGTGAAAATATAAAAGTCCGTTTTTCTCGAAAACTATAAGAGAAACAAGCGCAATCTGTGATCACTATTTGCTACCTAAAACCGATGTTTTGAGTGAAAATATAAAAGTCCGTTTTTCTCGAAAACTATGACAGATACAGCAAAAACAAGAGAAAATTGTGATCACTTTCATTTGCCACCTAAAAATATAAGAGATACAGCAAAAACAGGCGCAATCTATGATCACTTTTATTTCTAACCAAAAAGCGATGTTTTGAGTGAAAATATAAAAGTCCGTTTTTCTCGAAAACTATAAGAGTTACAGCAAAAACAAGCGCAATCTGTGATCACTTTTATTTCCAATCAAAACCCGATGTTTTGAGTAAAGATATAAAAGTCCGTTTTTCTCCAAAACTATAAGAGATACAGCCAAAAACAAGCGAAATCTGTGATCACTTCTATTTCCTATCAAAAACTTTTATTTCCTAGCAAAAACAATCGAAAATTGTGATCACTTTTATTTCTAACCAAAAACCGATGTTTTGCGTGAAAATATAAAAGTCCGCTTTTCTCGAAAACTATAAGAGATACAGCAAAAACAAGCGCAATCTGTGATCACTTTTATTTCTAACCAAAAACCGATGTTTTGAGTGAAAATATTCCGCTTTTCTCGAAAACTATAAGAGATACAGCAAAAACAAGCGAAATCTGTGATCACTTCTATTTGCTACCTAAAACCGATGTTTTGAGTGAAAATATAAAAGTCAGTTTTTCTCGAAAACTATAAGAGATACAGCAAAAACAAGCGAAATCTGTGATCACTTCTATTTGCTACCTAAAACCGATGTTTTGAGTGAAATATAAAAGTCCGTTTTTCTCGAAAACTATAAGAGTTACAGCAAAAACAAGCGAAATCTGTGATCAGTTCTATTTGCTACCTTAAACCGATGTTTTGAGTGAAATATAAAAGTCCGTTTTTCTCGAAAACTACGACAGATACAGCAAAAACAAGCGAAAATTGTGATCGCTTTCATTGGCTACCTAAAACCGATGTTTTGAGTGAAAATATAAAAGTCCGTTTTTCTCGAAAACTATAAGAGATACAGCAAAAACAAGCGAAATCTGTGATCACTTTTATTTCTAACCAAAAACCCGATATTTTGAGTGAAAATATAAAATTCCGTTTTTCTCGAAAACTATAAGAGATACAGCAAAAACAAGCAAAATCTGTGATCACTTTTATTTGCTACCAAAAACCGATGTTTTGAGTGAAAATATAAAAGTCCGTTTTTCTCGAAAACTATAAGAGATACAGCAAAAACAAGCGAAATCTGTGATCACTTCTATTTCTAACCAAAACCGATATTTTGAGTGAAAATATAAAGGTCCGCTTTTCTCGAAAACTATAAGAGATACAGCAAAAACAAGCGAAATCTGTGATCACTTTTATTTCCAATCAAAAACCGATGTTTTGAGTGAAAATATAAAAGTCCGCTTTTCTGGAAAACTATAAGAGATACGGCAAAAAACCGATGTTTTGAGTGGAAATATAAAAGTCCGCTTTTCTCAAAAACTATAAGAGATACAGCAAAAACAAGCGAAATCTGTGATCACTTCTATTTGCTACCTAAAACCGATATTTTGAGTGAAAATATAAAAGTCCGTTTTTCTCGAAAACTATAAGAGATACAGCAAAAACAAGCGAAATCTGTGATCACTTTTATTTCCTATCAAAAACCGATGTTTTGAGTGAAAATATAAAAGTCCGTTTTTCTCGAAAACTATAAGAGATACAGCAAAAACAAGCGAAATCTGTGATCACTTTTATTTCTAACCAAAAACCGATATTTTGAGTGAAAATATAAAAGTCCGTTTTTCTTGAATATAGATACAGCAAAAACAAGCGAAATCTGTGATCACTTTTATTTCTAACCAAAAACAGATATTTTGAGTGAAAATATAAAAGTCCGTTTTTTCTCGAAAGCTATAAGAGATACAGCAAAAACAAGCGAAATATGTGATCACTTCTATTTCTAACCAAAAACCGATATTTTGAGTGATAACATAACAGTCCACATCCAGATATACTTTCTATACGTATATCTGAATGTGGGTTCTTTTATAAATATTGCTTAAGGGCAGAAACATCGCACTGGGTAAAGCTATTTTAATGTATTGTGATTTCTGTTTAATTAAATCTCAATGTCCTACTGTGTCATTACTAATAAAATATACATTTGTTTACCTTAAAATTCACAAAAATATTTTTCAGCTGTTTTTATTTCCAATATACTGTTTTAAGTTTAATGCTCAGTATCATCAAAAATCATCATCATCCAGCCAACCAGTCAAGAGCAGACGGCAGAAGTAAATGGCATTAATGCTGGAAAAAGAAATAAATAAAGAATATTGGTAAAAGCAATAACAGATAAAAAAATGGAAAAAATGTAATATTTTTTTACTTTCCTGCTTATATTTTCATATTGATTGTATAGTGGGAGGAAACAGTCAGTCATAACTATTTATTTTGGGGGGAAAATACAAAAAAAATACTTGTAATAAAAAATATGAAATTTTCATTATTTTTGTTACGCACACGGTGCTGTGCTATGACTTTTGTTTCCCATTATTTAATTTTTGTTAAGTCTGTGAGTCATGGAGTCCAGTCAACCGGTGCGACTGCCAGTCATAGCTTTTTTTCTTTATAAAATTATTACAATTTATATTTATTTGTTGATATTTTGTTTCTCATTATTTTGTATTTATTTTTAAGCTGATTTTTCTCTTTATAGCCTTTTCTGAATATTTGTCATAATTGCTTTTTGTTTCCATAACTGGGCCTATCGTTAGGTGCACAACTTAAATATTAAAATGTTGTCTACTTTTGGGAGTTATTGCTTAAGTGTTGGAAGTTATTATATATTAATTTGTTGATTAATAGTAGCTTTTAGCAATAAAAAACTGACAGAAATTATAAAGAAATTTAAAGGTATACAATTATTAAGCAAATGTTTGAGTTTTTTGAAAACAAAATTAATTTTAACTGGCAGATTATGGTTGACATTAATAAGTAGCTTTATAATATTCTCTTTGTTCACTTTTTTATGTTTAACCATTCCTTTTTTTGTTTTCCAACCTATTTAACAATCATTTTTATTAATCAATTATGCGCATACAATATTTTCCAAACCATTCGATATTTCATCATTTTAATTTTTATTTAAGTAGTAGGGATGTTTATGAAAAGCTCTAATGGCCCAAAAGCTATAAAGTTAATTGAAATCTATAATTTACTTAAATGCTCACGATATCGTCGTACCAATGAAATAACTGATTATAATTATATTATGATTAGAAAAAACCTAATTGGCAAAATGACAATGGCAGCAAAGGTATTAAATAAACTCAAACAAGGAAAATTAGGACACAAAATTGCTATAAAAATTTAAAAGATTTTTTTTAATCTTTAACAGATCTCTTTCTACTGCTACCACTTTCTTAGCAAATACTTTATAAATATTTGTATAACATAATAAATCTTGTGTATATAAACTTAATCAATGGTCATTTCTTTTATTCTGTTTTTTTTTACCCCTCAACATTTATTTTTCCTCAAAAGGATTGCAATTGAGAGTTGGGAAAAAATTACCAACAGAAAATAAATAAAATTAAATTGCTGCACATTTCCGGTGATTTTTCTCATTCTTACTTTCCTACAATGGCAATGTCATTTCCGTTTCAATTGCCACACTACAGTCGCCTCTACACCACTTCCTCAGCAGGACAGACAAAGTCGACGACGACACGCCATTAATGTTGACACCAGTTGTGAATCTGCCATAACGAAATCAATGGCAAATATTTACTAAAATGATTTATATGAAATATGAGCATCACTGATGCTACCGAAAAACGTAGATGAAGCAGCAGCAGCAACAGAATCAGTTTGCTAATACTGAGATTGAAATAGAAACGGGGGTTAATACTTATAGCTAGGGGATGATGCTGTTCGACATGGAATGTAACTAACTAATTAACTAATATATCTACTTATATATCTATCTATCTATCTATCTATCTATCTATCTATCTATCTATCTATCTATCTAGCTATCTATCTATCTATCTATCTATCTATCTATCTATCTATCTATCTATC
>NC_060953.1:48054784-48064523 GCF_022045245.1 Lucilia cuprina | reverse complement strand
GACTAGACTATAGACTAGACTATAGACAGGACTATAGACTAGACTATAGACTAGACTATAGACAGGACTATAGACTAGACTATAGACTAGACTATAGACTAGACTATACACTACAGGCTAGAATATACTATTGAATGAATATAGACAAGACTATAGGCTAGAATTGACTATTGACTACATTATGGTCTAGACTGTAGACTAAACTAAATTTAAGACTATAGACTAGATTTAACTATAGACTAGACTATAGACAGGACTATATTATAGATTAAACTATTTTTGCATTGATACCCAATATTCCAGAACTCCGCCTTAAATTCTCAATTTTAAAATGATACTGACACTTGAATTTTTGGTTTAAAATCATATACAAGCGTGTGGTAACATAGAAAATCCACTTGCCCATCGATGGTAATCCAGAGTGTATATTTTGCACTTTATTGCCGCTGCGGGCATTTCAATCTAAATGAAAATTTCACATATTCAATGTTGCATGTTTGATTACACACACATTTGTATATTATTTATAGAGAAAATATACACAGATACAGAAAATCGTGCATATATGTATGTATATATGTTTAAATATATTTATATGGAGTAACTATAACTGTAACATATAAATAAAAATATGTGCATACATACATATTTTGTATATTAGGGCGTACTACTTGTTTGTATAACAAAATGCTTCGGATTTATTATAAATATTTTTATAACTTCATATATCTAACACGATATTTGCTTTTTTATTAATAATTGTTAATATTCTCAAATAATAATTTCGACGCTTCCCTAATATTTATATTTTTTTGTGTATAAGCAAGTGTTGTTTTTTGCCTGTATAAACACACTTACATTTGTAGGGCATCCTATTTGTGTTATATTCTACATAAACATAAATATTATACATATAGGCACTTATACCTCTACACTCATACTTACACATACACACATTATTACATCTTTGCACATTGTGGGTTAAGAGTAATAATATCAACAGCCTTAAACATCAACAATAAAAAATTTACGTTTTTTTATGTAACTCCTTCTCCTCTTTTAACTATGATAGCAGAAAACGAACAACAAAACCATCAACTATAACTGTGTATGTGAAATGAAAAAAACTAATGTTTTCTAGGCAGTCTAAAAAGAACAGAAATGTTTCTTTGGGCTTGTTTGATATATACAGACTCTTATCGAATCCTGAAAAAAGTGAAATGTATAAGAATTTTTGTCTAAGTAAGGCTTAAAATTACTGACTATCCTGGAATATGAACATTCAATATAGGAAAAAGAAGGCAAATATAGCTATCTACACTTGCAGAGGAGCAGTTGGCACCAGTTAGGGTGTTAGCCCTAAAGGTACCAAATGGATCTTGAAAGCGTTTGTAAATGCTATATTGTTTTATGGTGTTATTGAGTGGTGACATACACGTTAGTCGAGAGTTTAACGGGAACACCTGTCTTGACGGCCTTATTTCATGGAGTTCTTTTTCATCCACTGGGTAGACATGTGCTTCAATGAAGAACTCAGGTAGCATTTTTTGTACATGGATGGCCCGGTCCATGTACAAGCTTTTTGTTGAAGTACTCGAGTTATCTAATCTCTTCCCATAGCAGCCCCGTTGCGGAATGACAGGCATCATAGGATCAAATCCCAATGCAAACCCCGACAAGAAAAAAGCAATCACTGGTCTAAAGTCAATAGAAGGGGGTGACAAGTTATAACATCAGGTAAAATCAATCTTCCCGCAAACCAGAAGGTGACCACCCTTATGGTGTCATGAAAGATAGCATTATTCAAAATACAATCCCCATTATCTAATGACCCATTCCAGAGCATTCCTTAACCTCTTTAAGCCCGCGCAACCACACTACTGAGATGGTTCTGTTGTTTTGTCAACAGCACCTAGAGACATATTTGGTAGTCCGAAATACCAAAGGCATACTAAATCCGTACTAATCTGCAATATATGGAGACTTTCCTGATCTTTCAACAATTTTCGCATCAGTGCCATTCCCATGATCATAAAGATCGCTCTACGGGATGACAGGCTTCCATTGAATAATGACCTGACAATTCCCCAGCATATACCGGTGTCCTACTACACGACCGGTAAGAGATACCGATCGGGTTTAGAAATCCAGCATATGCTGATTTGTACACAAACCTGTTCGAATAGAGAATTATCCGACCCTTTAGGTATATGATATATCAGTCCTTAAACCAACATTATCTCCCTCCGGTCAGGATTTGGTCTTGTGGGCAACCGTCCACCCGTAGTGGCAGATTATATGATGCTCTGGTTTGACATCACCTGTTTATAGTCCCGGTAGACTAGAGGTTTGGAAGCCCCTCTTTACCCCGGGAATGCAATACACCATGATGGACATTTCATCATGGAAACATGCCCCGGAGCTAGTGGTGGCATACAATGGAAAATATTTCTAACAGTCTAGCCATTGTACGCACTATTAGTAACATAGCAATTCTTATAAAAGAAGCCGACGCCAACGAAGGCTCTGTTGACTATATTAAATTGGTTAACAGCCGTCTACATGTGATAACTACTGCGTTGCGAAATCTCACTTCTATAAATGCTTCTCCATTCTTATTCTAGAGAGGAACTTGATATAAGGAATGTTTACACAGATGGCTATAAAAGTAGCGGTAGGGTATGTAGTAGCTTCTATATTGAAAGATTTGAAACCATATCTTCCTTCAGGCTAACTAACTATTACAGCATTCTACAGGCAGAGATATCTGTTATTAAACGAGCGGTTCATAAGCTTGAATATTGGTGCAGGTATTATTACGACATCCAGGTTAACCGCAAAAAGGCCGGGTAACTCTTCATGAGAGACATTCTATGTGAACGTTAATATGCGTCCTTGCACATAGTTATTGTCTGAGAAACTGTATTGGTGACTTGAACTTGCTAGGAACAGTGCGATGGGAGGGGAGAATGAAATCAACCCCTTCACTGTTACTTCCTTTACTAAATGAAAGCCACTTCTTCAAAATGAACAGATGGTGAAACCACCTGTCTAACTTCGAGGTCTACCTAGCCGCTATGTGAAATCCCTAGTTAGTTTGAAAGGAAGATGTATACACATCAAATCCGAAGAAATACACCTAGGCCTCTATCGGGTCTGTTGTGCGCTCCTTAACCAGTGCCACGGGTGGGAATCGAACCCATCACCTCCGGTCCACCAGACTAGAAGACTAACCACTAACCTACCGGAGGTCAATTGTGAATATGTGAAATTCCTAAGTTTAGTTTATTGTTAGAATGTTACTATAGATAATAAGGAGACACTTTGTTTGCCAGAAGAATGTGTATCCAGTACAATGAGTAGTGCACAAGTTGTCACAATGAGGAGAAGTAGGAGACTATATCTCATCTCCTCTTTGATCTGCTTGATAAATCTTAAAAATATCCAAAATTTCGTAAATCAAACATGTTGGGTTAACTCTGGAAGTAGTGAGTAGTTTTTATAAAACAGACTCCTATGTTGTAGGTCATCACAAGGGGACCGATTTTATGAAATTAAAAATTTATCCAATATTGCATAGAATTAGAAAATTTGTTTAATTTAAAAAATATCACTCATACTACCCGTTAGCCAATTGGCTTGCAGTTTTTCATTTCTTTGTAATACGTGTGGTATGAGTAATATATTTCTACCTAAATAATTACATATTAATCATACGTACATAGGTATTTAAAACAGGTTAAACCTTATAAATTAAGGTAACTACTATTTATTATCAAATATCATTCACTCACAACTTTAAAAACACTTTTCAAATTGCTTTCGTTTTGTAGACATAAACATTATTGGCTTAATAATAAAACCATATATATAGTATTTATCGTCATAAGTAATAAACATTGTTTACATGCAAACTGATGTACATCCACACACATTTTTATATATAGATGGAAATGTTTTAACATTTACATATACACATGTATGTATGTGTATATAAAGAAAACAACAATATAGCAATATGTATGCATTGTATTAAATGAACTACAAGTATGTCTGCATACTTTTAAGGGCAGGGAGGTATAAGATCGAGAATATTTAATATATATTTTTATGTGCAAAGTACTTGCAAATAAATAGAAATTATTTAATATTGTATTTGTGTTTGTAGAATAAACAGCAGACATAAAAATGTATAACTATAAAACTAAATATTACTACTCATAATGATTTTCAAATAATATAAATAAAATTTACACTTGTGTATAAAGGAAAGAAGTTATAAATAAATATAAATTGATGAAACAGCAAAAATTCTGAAAAAAATATAAGAAAATTTGTTTAAAATTATCATAAATATTTCTATTGTCTTCAGCATGATTCAGTAATAACAGTGTGGAATTTAATTAAATATCCTCTTCATAACAGTTGTCCAATTTATGAAAACTATAGAAAATTCATCTAGATTTTAAACAGTGCAAATATTTAATTAATTAGATTATAATTAAAAAAAATTTAAAAGTTTGCAAACTTTTCCTATTCAGTCCTACTGTGTCTCTTAATTTAGATTTGTTTATATAATGTTATTTAAAAAAAAATCCCTCTTGCTCTAGAGATTTGATCCAATCAAAAACAAATTCTGGACCATACAAGTGTAAAATGGTTTTAGTTATTCTCGTTGTTTTTGCAACATCAAATGCAAATCATTTTACCATAAAACTATTCATGACAAAACAATGTTTTACTATAGAATTGTTAAAGAACGAAGAACAACATCACAATACATCAACATTAAAAAAAATAAATAAATGTTTAGTTTGTGAATGAATGTAGAAAAATCTTATTCCAAGTGGATTTTGAAAGGCATTTGATGCGGTTTTACATTTGAGTTGAGAAAATTTTAGCAAAAAACAATAAAAACAACATTTTACGTGCCCTCAATGAAATGTGGTCTAGGGATTTAAATCTGTTGGTTTTTGTTAGTTTTTGATTTGCTGACTTTGAGATAAATACGTATGTATGTTCATTTGAGTGGCAGAAATTTTTACAATGATTTATTTACAATTGATATTAATTAAATACTACAAACAAATTAAATTTCTTCAGAAGTGATTAGATGGTAAAAGTATAATTTTATTTGAAATTTTGAATATAAATGATTTTTATAAAAAAAATACTTTAGTTTTACTTTAATTTCATGTAATATGTTTAAATTTTAATAGAATATTTTTTTTATTTATTTTTAGCTTAAATTTTAATATTTATTTTCCATTCTAATGGAAGTATTGCAACAACCATGCAGTCATCAACTTTAAACTTTTTATTAAGGTAAGTTTTATTAATTATTTTATTATGTATTTTAATATACAAATTATAAAATGTTCGTTAAAGCAGCAGTCTATGTTGGCAGTGGAGCACTAAGAGTCTCCTAATAATTGTGTTAATTCTGCTACTTTTCATCAAAGTTGTATATTGGTAGACTTGCCTGTTTTTACTGCAAAGATTATCTTCTGAATAATTTAGCTTGGTGTGTGCCACCTATTTCATAGCCTTGACTCTAGTCTTCTCCTTAGCTTAGTCTAGCATCGATTATGATATGTCTATAGTATTGACTATATTCTATTAAATAGACCTGACTATAGTCTAGTCTATATCCTTTACTATAGTCTACTCTATAACCTTGACTATGGTCTAGTATAAAGCATTGACTATGGTCTCGTCTATAGTAAATTATGTATTGTCAGCTTTGACTATAGGCTAGTCTATATCATGTATTTAGTCTAGTGTATAGTCTAGTATATAGTTTTGACTATAGTCTAGTCTATTATCTTTTCTACAGTCTAGTCTATAGCATAGACTACGACTTAAGTCTACTCTACAGCCTTGAATATAGTCTAGTTTACAGCCTTGACTAGGGCCTAGTCTGTAGTCTAAAGTATGTGTTTCCTATTGTCTTAACTGCAGTCTGATCTTTACTGTTGTATAGGATAGTCTGTTGCCCTGACTATAGTTTAGTATATATCCTAGACGTTACTCTAGTCTATAGTCTTGACTATAGTCAAGTCTAAAGTCATGACTATTGTCTAGTATAGATTATTGTTTAGTGTGCAAATCTTGATTACTGTCTAGTATATAGTATAGTTTATAGTCTTGACTATAGTCTAATCTATAGTATTGACTATATTTTAGTCTATGGTGTTGGCTATAATCAAGTCTATAGTCTTGACTATAGTGCAGTCATTTGTACAGTCTGCAGTATGGGCTATAGTCTAGTCTATATCTGGACTATGGTCTAGTCTTTACTCGTTACTATAGTTTAGTTAGTAGACATGATTAGTCATGTTTATTGTCAAGTCTATTAAGTATCTGGAATACACTGAAGTATAGACAATTATCTAGTCCTTTGTGTTGACTATATTGTATCCTATAGTCCAGTCTATAATATTGATTATAAGTTAGACTGTAGTCTTGATTATAATTTAGTCTTTAGTCTCGCCTATACATCCTTAAAGAGAGTTTAGTTTATAGCAATGTTTATATTGTAATCAATAGTCTTGATGAGACAATAATCGTTGGAGTGATAATATCAGTAATAGTAAAAAATACACCTTAAAAATTTAGAGTTAAACTAACGCAAGAGCTCAAATGAGAACGTAAATAGAGATGTTTATTTCGTGTTTTCTTAGTCCTAAGAATTATTTACATTATTGGGTCTAAGTAAGCAAAAATAACCACAGGGTCAGTTTTTGTAATACAGAGTATGTTATTACACAGCGTTAAGAATAGAACATCAATTATTACCTTTAAATATATATTTATATTTTGGATATTATAAATTTTGGTTCGTATTAAACGAATTAAAACTGACCGATATTTTATAACATTTTGTAAGGTTGTCCAAATTTCCATATGTAACATTTTTGCTGCAAATCAAGGCATTTTAAACAATAAAACGACATTATACTGAATTGCTGTTATTTTCATTGTGATGAAAATGTGATTCACAATTTTTTTTCCTCAAGAATAGATTTATACATTCCATGTCGTCTGGAAACCATTAGTAAAACTAATAACCATTGCATACTTTTAAGCTGGCCGGTCCTTGTTTTTCTTTTTTTTTTCACCATCAATAACAACTTGAGGGTGTTTACTCTTGACTGTTGCACTCAGTATTGAGATTTTTTGTTGTGAAATTTTGTCTTTCCCTAGAATAGTCAATATTATTGGGTGTGATTGCTTTAGTTTTGATGTTTCTGTCTGTCATGATACTTTTGTTTATTTGTCTAGCGTTAACTCCCTCAAAAATAAATGCAAGTCGTGGGTTTTATTGCTATTGTTTCACTCTATTAAAAGAGTATCTGTTAAAATTTAATACGTGTCCTTTTTGCTGTTAATAGTTTTTTCTATTTTACAAAAGATTTTTTATGCTGATTTGACTTACAAATTTTTACATATTTTTCTTTTGTTAGTTTCTAACACAATTGAAGAACAAGATATGTTTTATTACTAGAGGAATTTTTTAAATAAATAAAAAGAAAAATTTTTTGTAGTTGAATATTCCTTTTCTTAAAATTTTACATTTTTAATAAAATATTATAAATTGCAATAAAATCAAAATAAAAACCAAATCGATATTAAAATAAACCTGTTATATTAAATTAAATTTTAAATTACTATGTTCCATAGAAAATGTTAACATACAAAGACATTTAAAGAACTTTCTTTCTAAAAATATCCAGGTTGAGGAAAACAAAAACATATTTTTATTTTGTTTCTATTACAAAAGTTGTCACAAGATGTCATGGCAGTTGCCATGTCAAGAAATTTTAAAACGATATTTTCTTTATTATCAAACTGGGCGTACATCAATCTTCATGCTTTTCATGTTTTATTCCATACACAGACACAGAGGAATAATGTCCTTTCGAAATAAAATAAAAAAAGCAAAAAAAGTGCAAAATACCTCGGGCTGTCACAAGTTTTTTTTTTTTTGGTTCAGGTGATAACACAATGAGAAATTGTACAGAAAATTCAAAATAAATTTTATAGTCTAGTCTATAATCTATAGTCTAGTCTATAGTCTAGTCTATAGTCTAGTCTATAGCCTAGTCTATAGTCTAGTCTATAGCCTAGTCTATAGTCTAGTCTATAGTCTAGTCTATAGTCTAGTCTACAGTCTAGTCTATAGTCTAGTCTATAGTCTAGTCTATAGTCTAGTCTATAGTCTAGTCTATAGTCTAGTCTATAGTCTATAGTCTAGTCTATAGTCTATAGTCTAGTCTATAGTCTAGTATATAGTCTATTCTATAGTCTAGTCTATAGTCTAGTCTATAGTCTAGTCTATAGTCTTGTATATAGTCTTGTATGTAGTCTAGTCTATTTTCTAGTCTATAGTCTAGTCTATTACTGGGTTATTTACAATGAAATATGGTCTAGGGATTTGTTTCAGTCTTTTACAACATAAATTCAAAAATATAATAGACCTTTTCTATGAGTTTTATAGCATTTCCATATATTTGTTTTTTTTTTCCTTTTCTGTAGATTTTATTTTCCATATTTTTGTCAAAACTGTTAGCATGATGATGAAACGCCCTCTCCTGTTTTTATGTGTTGTTGTATGACAAACTTTTGTCATGTTAAGTTTGTGTTTATCTAGTAGTCATTTTAAATGTCTATCTATCCATTTATCAGTCTGTCCCTCCGTCTGTCACATGGTCTATCTTTATGTGTAAATATATTGTTTGTCTTTATTTGCCAGGACTATTGGCATCTAAAAGTTCTCGAACCGACAACTTCATATTACCTTTTATTTACTTGTTCCAAGTAGTTCCTTTTATTTTTTTAATATCTCTGCTGTATATTTGTATTTTTCCCTTTATTTTAAATTCACTCTGTTTACTTTTTTGTTCAACAATATTTTTGTTAGGTACCGTTGTACAGGATGTTGCTTTGTTTGGGGATCAAAAAGAAAGAAAACTCACAAAAGAGTGGAAAATTTAAAGAAAAAGGAACTAAGTTAACTCAGGCATACTTTTGCTTTTGAAGTTTTAAAATCTACACTTGTAAATATGGAAAAGTAAGCATGTACTTGCTTTTTTATATCATGAAAATGCCTAATGTTATACATTAAAAGTTTTAAAATCGTTTTGCAGTTAGAAAGGTAAAAAAAAATTTACAAGTAATTGTAATTTGTAAAGGGTTTAAATGGAATATTTAGTATACTTATTCAACATATATGCCATTTATTTGAATAGAGTCCACAGTCTAGTCTACATTAGGCTGTTATCTAGTATACAGTCTTATTTATAGTTTAGTTTAAAGTTTTAACTATAGTCTTGTTTATCGTCTAATCTATAGTCTATTGTAAATCGTAATCTCGAGTTAAATTTCAGTTTATTCTAAATTTTATACGATAGTTTAGTCTATAGTCTAGTCTATAATCTAGTCTTTAGTCTAGTCTATAATCTAGTCTATAGTCTAGTCTATAGTCTAGTATTTAGTATAGCCTATATTTTAGTCTTTAGTCTAGTGTATAGTTTAGTCTATAGTCTAGTCTAGTCTAAAGTCTAGTCTAAAGTCTAGTCTAAAGTCTAGTCTAAAGTCTAGTCTAAAGTCTAGTCTATAGTCTAGACTAAAGTCTAGTCTAAAGTCTAGTCTAAAGTCTAGTCTATAGTCTAGTCTATAGTCTAGTCTATAGTCTAGTCTATAGTCTAGTCTATAGTCTAGTCTATAGTCTAGTCTA
>NC_060953.1:48053026-48054684 GCF_022045245.1 Lucilia cuprina | reverse complement strand
GATAGATAGATAGATAGATAGATAGATAGATAGATAGATAGATAGATAGATAGATAGATAGATAGATAGATAGATAGATAGATAGATAGATAGATAGATAGATGCAAATTCTAAAAAAAATGTTTTCATTTATTTTATTTCCATTCCATTACCTTTCTCAACTAAACCGTAGTGTAAAACTTTTTTACATCCAACACAGAACATAAATTTTTTATCGACTTTAAACATGTGTAAGTAAGTAGGTATGATAAAAAAATCCCAAAACAAAAACACAGTAATCATTTGTTTTTAATTACAACACCAAAGGCAACAAATGAGACACAAACATACTATGTGTTTAACAGTTTATTGGTACTTTTAAGCTTTTCGTGTGCGTGTTTATATAAGAAGTGAGCACAAAAATATTAGGGCACAAAATAGTTACGAGGAGGGTAATGAAAAAGTGTTTTTTGAAATTCTTAAAAGCTGAATTTTTCACAATTAAAAAAGACAACGGAAAATTAGCAGCCAATGCTAGCGAGAATGGAGATTAATCCTTGCACAAATTTTTTCATATGCATTCCTTATGTACGTGTGATTTTAATGAACTTTAGCAAACATGTGTGCATTACTGTGTTTGTTTGTTAACTACACTGATTTTGAATTTTAAATGTCTTTTTATAATTAATTATATTGCTTGCATTATCTCAAAGAGAGGAAAAGCTTACAGGGATAAAATAACATTATATATGAATGTTTAACTTTGTTTAAAGTATACAGCCAAAGGCAAACAAATAGCATAACTAGGAATACTAAACAAAAAGTCAAAGAGATGCTGAAAAAGTGTAAATATGAAAAGATTTCTATCGGAAAGTTTTTGTTATTTTAAATAATTTTCCTACAATTACATAATGTGCTACTTATTTACTCTCCCTCACATGCTGTATTTACTCTTTATTTATAAATTCTTAATGGTAGTTTTAACTGGCATTTTTTCTGCTTAAATTCAAATTTCCCATAAAAGGCAACCCAATAAGAATAACAGACAAAAAAATAGACATGTTTCTTTATCATCTTAAAAGGATAAGAAATATAAGAAAAAGTTTAATTTGCAAGACTTTAATGTCATCATAAAAGTGTCATATTTAATGTGATTTTGCTATGTGATGTTTAACAATGACAACATATACATATTTATAAAGACAACATGCACTTACAATATAAACACACATTTACTTCTACATTTAAAATAAACCCTGTAGTTTTTGGAACTAGTTATGTAGTTGTGTTAGCAGCGAATAAGCTGGACTAATTATCTAATGACTTACTTGTAGGGTCTTAAAATAGTTTTTAGACTAGTCCATTGACGAGACTATAGACTTACTATTTTGTTGACTACTTTAATAATTAGTTTTTTTAACTGTCTATTGACTAGTCTACTACTTTTCTGTTTCTAAGTTTTCCAGTATATGGACTGAAGTATAATCTATTCTGGATCAGTTTATAGACTAACTTATGAACTTGCCTATTAATTAGTCTGTGAACCAGATATTGACTAGTCTGTAGACTAGCCTGTTCTGGTTCTGTTCTAGTTCTGTTCTAGTTCTGTTCTAGTTCTGTTCTAGTTCTGTTCTAGTTCTGTTCTAGTTCTGTTCTAGTTCTGTTCTAGTTCTGTTCTA
>NC_060953.1:48010903-48052926 GCF_022045245.1 Lucilia cuprina | reverse complement strand
TCTAGTTCTGTTCTAGTTCTGTTTTAGTTCTGTTCTAGTTCTGTTCTAGTTCTGTTCTAGTTCTGTTCTAGTTCTGTTCTAGTTCTGTTCTAGTTCTGTTCTACTTCTTTGAACTAACCTATTGATTATTATGTGGACTGGCCCATGGTACAATTTAGTGACTAGTCTATGGAGTAGGCTACTGATAAAAATATAAAGGTATATATTGACTTGTTTATAGGTTAGTCAATAAATTAATCCATTGTCAATATAGTATTAACTAGGCTATATACATATATATTAATTTATTGAGTAGTCTGTGAAGAAGCTTATTAAATAGTTTGTCTGTGCAGTAGCCTATTAGTAGTCTATAAACTAGTCTACTGACTACTCTACTGACTGGGCTACCAGTTTATTGAGTAGTTTATGAAGTAGTCTATTGACTAATCTGTGGACATGTCTATTGACTAGTTAATTGATGAGACTATTGACTGGGTTATGGACTAGTATATAAACTAGTATATGGACAAGCCTATGGATCAGCTTATTGACTATATTCTTAAGTAGTCCTTTGGAAATTCTATTGACTAGTACATGGACTAGTCTTCCAGTCTATTAATTATTATATTGACTATTAATTAGTATATTGACTAGACCATGGATCAGTTCATTGGTTAATCTATGAATATGTCTATTGTCTAAATCATTGATTAGACTATTGATAAAGCTATGGATTATTTTATTAACTAGAATATGGACTAACCTATGGATCGTCTTATTTACTAGTCTCAGGAGTAGTCTTTTGATGAATCTATTGACAAGTATACTAGTTATTGATTAGGCTATTTGCATATACAGGTGATAAAGACTTGGTAATTGTTACATTTAAAACTACAAGGTACTTAGTTCCACCCTAAAGACTCACACACACACACACACGTTAAGTAATATTGACATATTTGCCTGTTAATGTCTAACCATATAAAAATTGTAGAAGATAACTTGCTCGTAATTGACTCAAAATGTCATTATAATGTTTATTTTATTTTCACTCACTCTCACGACCTTTTCTTCTTATAATCCACTAAAATAAAGGAAATTTTAAGTAAAGTGAGTAAAGGAAAAAGTCAGTTTTAGTTTATGATTATGTGCTAAAGAAGGTGTTAATGTTTTTAACTTATTACCCAAAACGAGGTATTAAAAAAAGGAAAAAACAAAAAGTAATCTTTTATATATTTTATTTGGCCCTTAATATTAAGCAATGAATAAAATGTAATTTTTCTTTTATGAAAAAAAATATTAAAAAAATAATTTTTCATATTTTTCTTTATTGTTTTTTGGAAATTTAATAAAACAAAAAATTTAAAAAATAATTAAAAAAATATCAAAATTATTGTATAAAGTAACCGAAACTATACATTACGGTTGTTTCTTCTTCGAGTGTTTAACCAAAACAAAAATTTTGAATTTTAACTTTTATAAAATTTTTTTTTTAATATTAGTTTTTTCATATGAAAGGAAGTGAAAATACACCCAGCAACAACTTGATAATGAACGGCCAGTGTAACCACTTACCTATTAACATATGTACTTTTCAAAGACTACTACATATCATTCTGTTTATACAGAAGTACTTTAATAATGCCTTATTAATAATATGTTATATAAATACTATCTAATTCGTTAGTCAGCTTCCGCGTAACGATATATTGTGACTAATGATAAAGTAATGACTCATATTTGCTGAATCAAATAATGCACAGTGATTAAGAAACTTATATTTCTCGGAAATATTTCAGTATCACAGACCAACGGAATGAATGTTTGTAAAAACTTTTAGATACAATTCTACTGACATTTTATATAATAACACTGTGTGTAATTTTTTAAGTCTATATACACACATCACTATATGATAAAAGACCAGTTTTGCTCAAAGTCATGCACTTTTTTAGTTATAGGCCCCCAAAGATTTGGGGCTTCGTTGTTATTTTTGAAAAAAATTTTGAAAATATAAAGTCAAAAAAAAATATCTTCATGATCAGAATCGCAAAAATTAATTTTTTTAAAATGCTTTTTCCTTGTACATGCTTATAAGTAGCAAACCGTTTTAAATTTAAGAAAACAGTTAACTACAAAAATGTACCTAAGATCTCAATTAACATTTTTCTAGAATATATGAACTTCCTAGGAATGATAGGTAAGTCGTAGAAGTGAAAAGTTTCCCGAAATTTTTTTAATTTCATTTGGTTTTTCTTTACTTCAACATTAGGGTGTCCCGTGGGACACTTTTTAGGAGGAATACATCTATAACGATGCGTTTCAATGAGCTAAATACGGGAAAAAATAAAAAACATTTTTTTGAAAAGGTCCTCAGTTCCCTACCTGCGATTGAAAATCTTGATCTCAATGCAATATATTCAAAAATTTGCAATCTTTTGGAGTTGGGTGTCAAAAATTACATAATTTTAAACTTATAAATAAATAAAATTGTTGTTAGTGTACATCTGGTCCGCAAAATGACATTTATTGTATTATAAGAAGCATACAAATTTTAAAAAATTCTGAATTGGACTAAACCAAATGCCAAATAATTTTTGAAATATTTCTCTGTATGAGCTAAAAATAACGATGATTTTGACACCCATTTCGATAAAAAGCAAATACAAAATGCCTTTCAAACCCACTAAAAATCATTTTGTGGACCAGAAATATTCCATAATTTTTTAAAATTAGTCTTCCCGTAATCAGCTCAAAATTACGAATTTTTCGAGACCCATTTCAAAAAAATCGAAAATGTTTTATTTTTCAAAAAATAAACTGATGTCAGAAATTTTAATCAAATTCAGGAAACTTTTCACTTTTCGACTTAAATATCATTCCTAAGAAGTTTATATGTTCTAGAAAGTTGTTTATTGAGATCTTTGGTACATTTTTGTAGTTAACTGTTTTATATGTATACTAGCTATACCTAATGCTATTCGCCACCCTCATCATAATGGAATAAAATGTAGCATTTGTAAGATTGTTTGATGGTTAATCAGTAAACTGATTCGTTTTTGACTCCTTTTTATGACCTAAAAGTGATTACTAAGTTGAATGCTTAAAAAATGACTCGAATATGATCCCGATATATGATTAAAAACTGAATATTTGGTGTTTAAAATATGATGGTTTTAAAAACTTATTTTGTGGTCATATTTTAAGCAGTTGGAAGATCTAAAATTGTTCCTAATGTAATTGTTTTTGTTTGTAATGAAATAGCAATACTTACACTTAACAAGTAAGAGTGCTATATTCGGCTGTGCCGAATCTTATATACCCTTCACCATAGTGTATTTTAAACATAATTGATCTTACAGTCTTGTTAATAAAAACATTAAAAAAATTTGAGTCGATTTAAGCCGAATGTTTAGGCGGCGGCTCAAGCAACTAAATATAGTTCGGCGGCGGCTAAGCTCCGACTAGAAGCCGGTCGACTTCGACCTCTGATTCATTGCTGGGAAAAATTTGTGTTAGTTTTAAATTTCAAACTTACATTATTCGCATAAAAATTATTGTACAATAACTCACAATCTACTCTCATATAATTGAAAACGTTTTAAATACTTTTTTCTATTCATTAAAAAATATATTTGCAATACAAAAGGGAATATTATTTTATTTTAACAAAAAATGCAAATCATATTTTTTTGCTGTGTATTTTTTGTATGTTTGGATTCCAAACAAAACAAAAAAATACACAGCTGAATAAAACCAAATACATCTACACACACACACATGTAAATCTTTTTCTATATTCAGTGTTGTTGTTGCTTTTATAACAATTTTTTGATGAAATTTTCAGAGGTTGTCTCGGATTTTTGTTCATATCTCCGTTATTTACCGACCGATTTTGCTGATTTTAAATAGCGATCTTCTCGAAAGCATGTCTAATAGAATTATTGAAGATTCGGATTTCGCCCATATCTGGGGTCCTCTAAAAACTGATTTCAACAGACAGACAGACGGACAGACAGACAGACAAACAGACAAACAGACAAACAGACAGACAGACAGACGGACATGGCTTAATCGACTCCGCTATCTATAAGGATCCAGAATATATATACTTTATAGGGTCGGAAAATTATAATATAGAAATTACAAACGGAATGACAAACTTATATATACCCTTCTCACGAAGGTGTAGGGTATAAAATGACTCAAAAACGATTCAAAAATATGGCGAAACTGAGTAGAAACACTAAAATATGATTCGGAAATAACTCAAAAACGACTAGTTATTTGGCTCATTAATGACTCAAAAATATTTAAAAATGAGTCATAATTAATTAGAAGTGGTGCTCATAAGTGACTCATTTAGAAGAGTCGTGGGTAGGGTACCATTTTCTCCCGACGAATGTATTATTTATGATCAGAAAATGAGCGCAAATATGATAATTTTAATCGTTCAGAAGAGTCATAAATGTGATACAAAAATTACAAACAAATTTCTTTTATAGGTTCTCACGTATTTCTTTCTATGTTCATATAATAGAAATTTTAAAAAGTACCATTCGAGAAATGAAAAAGTACAGAAAGTTAAATCAAACATCTTGTCAAGCACTTTTTTAGTTATAGGCCCCTAAAGATTTGGGTGAGCATTTTCTCAGTCTCATATCTTGCAAACCGTTCAAAATTTTGATTTACTCTCTGAGTAAATGTTGTTGCTCTTATCACAAAGAACCAAAATTGTGAACATATAAAGTAAAAAAACATTATCTTCATGATCAGAATCTTCAAAAATTAAATTTGTTTTACATTATTTTCTATTTTCAGACCTATAAGTACCAAACCGCTTAAAATGTAAAAAAACAGTTAACTACAAAAATGTACCAAAGATCTTAATAAACAACTTTCTAGAACATATGAACTTCTTAGGAATCATATTTAAGTCGAAAAGTGAAAAGTTTCCTGAATTTGATTAAAAATTCTGACATCAGTTTAATTTTTGAAAAATAAAACATTTTCGATTTTTTTTGAAATGGGTCTCGAAAAATCCGTAATTTTGAGCTGTTTACGGGAAGACTAATTTTAAAAAAAATATAGAATAAAGGCATTTTGTTTTTGCTTTTTATCGAAATGGGTATCAAAATTATCGTAATTTTTAGCTCATACAGATAAATATTCCAAAAACTATTTGGCATTTGGTTTAGTCCATTTCAGAATTTTTTGACATTTGTATGCTTCTTATAATACAATAAATGTCATTTTGCGGACCAAATATACACTAACAACAATTTTATTTATTTCCCTTATGACAAGTTTGAAATTATGTAATTTTTGACACCCAATTCCAAAAGATTGCAGAAAAAAATGTTTTAATATATTGCACTGAGATCAAGATTTTCAATCGCAGGTAGGGAACTGAGGACCTTTTCAAAAAAATGTTTTTTTTACTTTTCCCGTATTTAGTTCATTGACACGTATCGTTATAGATGTATTCCTCCTAAAAAGTGTCCCACGAGACACCCTAATGTTGACGTAAAGAAAAACCAAATGAAATTAAAAAATTTCGGGAAACTTTTCACTTTACCTATCATTCCTAGGAAGTTCATATGTTCTAGAAAGCTGTTAAATGAGATCTTAGGTAAGAAAAAAACATTAAAAAAAATTTTTGCGATTCTGTCATGATGATAATGTTTTGACTTTATATTTTCACAATTTTGGTTTTTTTTTGATAAGAGCAACAACATTTCCTCAGAGAGTAAATCAAAATTCCGATCGGTTTGTAAGATGCGAGCCTGAGAAAATTATCACTTTTTTCAAAAATGATACCGAGGCCCCAAATCTTTGGGGGCCTATAACTAAAAAAGTGCATGACTTTGGGCAAAACTGGAAGACACGGGTCTTCTTATTTTTGGTATTTTATCATATAGTGGTGTCCGTATATGGTTATTCAATCATGACTTAAAATATTACACATAGTGATATCTAACTAGTAAGAAGTTATAGTCTGGCGAGGCCAACCATATAATACCCTACACCTGTATACGAATAAAATATGATTTAGTTTTCATAATAAAGCATTTAAGTTGAATTGTACCTTGCCTCAGATCCCGCCGGGGGCATGTTACCTTGGCGAGACCTCCGCCTTGGTGTTATTGCAATCCCGGGGTATAAAGAGGGCCCAATACCTTCAGTCTGACCGGGACTGAAAAATTGGTTGTCTCAGTCTACTTCCCCCCGGGGGCATGTTACCTTGGCGAGACCTCCGCCTTGGTGTTATTGCATTCCCGGGGTATAAAGAGGGCCCAATACCTCCAATCTGACCGCGAATGAAAAATTGGTATTCTCAGTATACTGCTTAGTCCTTGCATAGATTGCCAGAGGTCAGACCAGAGCACCGCATAATCTGGTACTACGGGTGGCCAGTTGCCCGCAGGACTATGTCCTGGCTGGTCAGTTGGTTGAGGTTCCTTCGGGATCCACGTAGTGGCTGTTGGTTGAACCCAAATTCGCGGGAAGAGTATAAGAGGCAGTTAAAAGACTGATGCATGATAATAGTCAATATTTCGGGATAAGTTCGGTGCTGTTGCCGAAAATCAACAGATACCCCACAGAGGAGTGACTGTGGGACTAAGCGTTGGAAATGGGTTGGAGTCAATTGTATATGATACGGAATGAATGTAGAGGTATGCGGGACTCATCCACCCGTATACCTAAATGAGTGTGTCGTATGTTTTTCTCTATGAATGTGTAGAATAAATGAGATGTCTGCTGGGTTGAATGATGATGGATGAAAGGTATCATATACAAGTGATACCAATTAATTTTCCTTCCTTGTCCAGATATGTTCAGAGTTTACTCTGTTAATATCAGACTTGCCACAGCGTGTCACTGTGAGTAAGAACAATGTCTACGGCTTATTGATGGATCGTGCTTCGGTCCACCGGTTACGTCTCTAGGTGCTGTTGCCGAATCAACAGAGCCATAGTAGTGTGGTTGTCTTACAACGTGACTACTTTGGCAAGAGATTAGATAGCTCGAGTACTCCAACAAAGTACTTGCGCATGGTACCGGTCATAGCCAATGTGCAAAAATTGCCACCTGAGTCTTCATTGAAGACAAAGGGGCGATGGTAGACCGTTCTCAAGTCTACCCTGTGGATGAAAAAGACCACCGTGAGATAAGGCCGACACGACAGGTGCTCACGTTAAAACTCTCGACAGTCTTGCCTCAGATATACTAAATTCATTTTTTGTTTAATAAAACTGTGGATATTTAAGGAAAATTTTGATGGGGACTTTTTAGAGGGGCTAGGGTCAAATGAGGCCCTATAATTATAAAATTCATCAGGGTCATCAAGACTAGTATAGAACTTGGTTTTTGTTGAGATACGAGTATATTAAACATAATTATAAACTTCAGTTCTATGCGGCCTAGGTGAAATAATGAACCGATGTTAACTATTTTCAAAAAGCTTCGTCTACAATACTATAAAAGATCATGTGCCAAATTTCATTGAATTATCTCCAAAATTGCGACCTGTAGTTTGATTACGTTTTCGGATAGACACACCATCCCCCCATTTTCTTTAACGGGCAAATCTGTTTAAAAAGTTCGAATATAGCGATAAAATTCAACATAAATAAGTTTCATATGACCCAAAATTTCCCTACCGAATTTTATGAGGATCTGTGCATATTTATAAAATAATGAGTTAAAATGCCAATAAATATTCATATAAACTCTTCTCACAAAGAAATTACGACTTATCAGAAAGTTAACAAATTATTATTAAATTTTTTATAGTAAATTACTAAAACACTTTATTTCACAGAATAAGTTTTAAGTAAAATATCAAACAAACAACAAGTGAAATGAGACTCAATATTTACTTAAAAGCAATTTTAGTATTTTTTATAATTTTTCAAGTAAAAGATTGTCGTACATTAGGGCGTATGTATGAATCCGATAACAATAATAAGTATTATATTGAAAATGAACAAAAGGTTGGTATAGTATTATAACATATTATCATATATTATACATATTTCTTATTATTTTAGTACAAATGGGTTGAGGCTTTAAGTACCTGCTTGGAAATGAACATGAGTCTAGTAACAATCGACACGGCCTCTAAGTCCAATGAAATAAATCGACTAGTACTGAAAACATTCGGCAAAAAAGTAGAACTTTGGGTAGGTGGCCTAAGAAATCGCTATCCTAGTCAACATTTCACTTGGATACCAACAGCTAAAAGTTTCACTAACACCTATTGGGAGGGAAAAAATCCCGATAATAGTGGTAATGCTGAATATTGTGTTGAAATCGGTTGGGGCAATAATATGGAATGGAATGACAAATCATGTGGTTATGAATTAGGGTTTATATGTGAGCCAAATCACCACCATCTGGAAAAAGCGTCCTGGCAGAAACAACTTCGACAGAGTGCTGAAAAACAACAACTGCTACAAGCTCAAGTCTTGGAAAAGGATAAACGTGAAAAAATATTGTTACAAGAATTAGAAAGTATAAAAGAGGCTTTAAATCAGCAGAAGGAAAAAGTTAAAGAGCTAATGGAAACGAATGAGAAAAATTTACAACAACTTAATGAGATGAAAAATCGAAAATATCATGATATAATATTGCATTTTCATCAAGATCGATATGCTGCAAATAATTAATGTTTAAATTTGTTGACATTAAACTAGAAATTAAATACTTTGTTGTCACACAAATAAATTTAAAAACAAATGTTTGAAAAAAATGGATTTGATTATTTTATAGACTAGACTAATTACAGATCATACTTTAGACTATAGACATGAGGATTATATACTAGATTAAAGAGTAGATTATAGACTTTAGACTAAACTATATACTCGCCTAAAGAAAAGACTACGACAAGACTATAGACTAGTCAGACTAGACAGCATAATATTCACTAGACTATATACCAAACTTTAGACTAGGCTATAGACTAGACTATAGACTAGCCTATAGCCTAGAATATAAATTATATTATAGAATAGACTTTAGTCTAAACAATATACTAGACTATAGACTATACTATATAATAGGCAATTGACTAGACTTTAAACAAGACTGTAGTCATGATAAGATTAAAGATTAAACTATGGACTAGACTAAAGTCCAGACTAGACTATAGTCCAGACTATAGATAATAGTCTACATAATAGGCTAGATTATATACTATACTTTAGACTAAACTACAGACTAGGCTAGACTAAAAATTACACTATAGATATGATTATAGACTAGACTTTAAACATGATTAGACTATAAACTAAACTATTGACTAGGCCATAAATTAGACTAGACTATAGACTAGACTATAGACTAGACTATAGACTAGACTATAGACTAGACTATAGACTAGACTATAAACTAGACTATAGACTAGACTATAGACTAGACTATAGACTAGACTATAGACTAGACTATAGACTAGACTATAGATTAGACTATAGACTAGACTATAGACTAGACTAGACTATAGGCTATTAACTAGCCTAAAGTCCAGACTAGACTTAGACTAGACTATAGACAAGACTGAGGACTAAACTAGATTATAGAATAGATTAAAGTCTAGATTATAGACAAGGTTATACACAAGACCTAAGACTAAAGTAAATACTAAAGACTAGACTATAGTCTAAACTATAGATTAGGCTTTAGACTAGACTATAAACTAGACTTGACTGCAGACTAAACTATATATTAGACTATTGACGAGACTATAAATTCGACTATTGATATGATTATAGACTAGACTATAGACTTGTCTATAAACTAGACTAGACAATAGTCTAGACTATTAACTATACTATAGAAAAGACTGAAGACTAATTTAAAGACTAGATTATAGACTATACAATAGACTAGGCTATAAACAAGATTATAGCCTAGACTATAGACTACAGACTAAACTATATACTATACTATTGACGAGACTAAAACATCGACTAAACTTAAGTCCAGATTAGACTTCAGACTAGACTATAGACTCAACTACTGAAGACTAGACTAGATTATACACTAGACTTTAGACTAAAGTACAGAATAGACTATAGACTATACTATACTAAAGACTAGACTAGACTCGACTAGACTATACTATATATAGTAAGACTATATATACAGTCTAAAATCTTGACTCTAAACCAGTCTATTGTCTTGACTATAAAACGAATTTCCAAGTACATGATTCAAAATAAGGAAATTCTCCTGCCCTATATAGGAATTGAACTCGAGCTTGAAACAATAATTATATCATCAATAAGTTCCAAACATTTTTGTTTATTGCAACAGAATTAGTTGCTAGTTTTGGTACATTTTTTTAATACAGAAATTTGTAAGAAATAGAAATTTAAATTGAAACTAAATGTACATATGTTCATTAAGTTTGTTTAAGATTGGATTTGATTAAACATATGTAGTGGATATATATTAGTATACATATATTAATAAAATTATAAAGTTGTGTTTTAATAACATGTGAATAAAATTTATACATAATCAACCAAACATATGTACAGTAGATATAAAGTATATTATAGATAACATAGAACTCGGTGCTTCCCATAATGAAATTAAAAGAAACAAAAAAACATTTCTTATCAAAAAGTCAGGAAATTATTTTAATGAAGTAAATATCCAGAAGTAAATATTTCTGAGAATTATTTTTAACTTTACTCTCAAATAAAACACAATTAAAATGCGCTTAATATTTTATTTTTATGTAATAGCAGTATTTTTATTAGTTATTAAAGTAAAACTTTTTACGGCATTTGGTCGAGTGTATGAAACTAATAACAAGAACAAATTTTATATTGAAAATGATCAAAAGGTTGGTACAAAATCATGCAGCAATTAAAAATATAATTATAAAATTTAAACATTTAATTGTTATGTAGTACAACTGGGTTGAGGCTTTCAGTAGCTGCTTGGAAATGAACATGAGTCTAGTGACAATAGAGTCTGCCTCTAAGTCTAATGAAATAAATCGCCTAGTACAAGATACCTTTGGCAAACGTTTAAATCTTTGGATAGCTGGCGTTCGGAATCGTTATCCTATTCAACATTTTGTTTGGTTACCATCTGCGAAAAAATTCTCCTACACCTATTGGGAGGGACAAAATCCCGATTTTTCTGGTGCTGTTGAATATTGTGTTCATATTGGTTGGGGCAGTAAAATGGAATGGAATGACAAAGCATGTAATTTTGAATTTGGTTTTATATGTGAACCAAATCATCAGCTTTTAGAAAAGGTTGGATTGCAGCAACAACTTCAACAAGAAATTGAAAAACAACAAAAATTACAAACTCAACTTATGGAGTGGGAAAAACGGGAGAAATCATTATTGCAGGAATTACAGAGTATAAAAGAATCTTTAAAACTGCAGAAAGGAAAGACCAAAGAGTATATGGAAAAGTATGAAAACAGTTTGGAACTACAACTAAAATGTCAAAAATATCATATTAATTTTAATTTTCGTCAAGATCAAAAATAAATAGAAACAAGTAAGAAGTTATAGTCGGGCGAGGCCGACCATATAATACCCTACACCTGTATACGAATAAAATGTGATTTAGTTTTCATAATAAAACATTTAAGTTAAATTGTACCTTGCCTCAGATATAGTAAAGCCATTTAATGTTTAATAAAACTGTGGATATTTAAGTAAAATTTTGATGGGGGCTTTTGAGGCCCTATAATTACAAAGTTCATCAGGGTCATCAAAACTAGTATAAAACTTGGTTTTGCAGCTTTTTGTCGAGATACGAGTATATTAAGCAAAATTATGAACTTAAAAGCCCTGTTGGCGGGTTCAGTTCTATGCGGCCTAGGTGAAATAATGGACCGATGTTAACCATTTTCAATAGGCTTCGTCTACAGTACCATAAAAGATCATGTGCCAAATTTCATTGAACTATCTCCAAAATTGCGAACTGTAGTTTGATTACAATGTTTACAAGCCCTTTTTGGGGGTACAGTTGTATGGGGGCTAGGTGAAATAATGGACCGATCTTAACCATTTTCAATAGGGTTCGTCCCTGGGACAATAAAATTGCGGCCTGTAGTTTGATTACAAGGTTTACATGGATTGACGAACAGACAGACAGACAGACGGACGGACAAACATAGTTAAATCAACTCAGAAAATAATTCTAAGCCGATTAGTATAATTTAAGGTGGGTATAGGACCAATCTTATTGTGCGTTACAAACATCACCACAAATCCAATATACCCTAGCCACTAAAGTGGTGTAGGGTATAATAAAATTTAAAATCAAACTAAATAACTGAATATATTTGTACAAAAGTCTAAGGGGAAATGTGAAGAAATGTCTAGTTCATTATGTAATCCATATAGAAGTCCATAGATTAGTTAATATACCAGTTTACAGATTATACCATAGTCTAGTCCCTAACTTAGTCCATAGATGAGACCCTAGGATATTCCATAGAATAGTACACACACTAGTCCATAGTGTAAAAGTAAAATATAATTTTTTCATTTTCGAAACTCTTTGTTTAATAAAATTCTTTATAATTTGTAATATGTTTATTAAATTTATTTTATTCTTCTAGTGTTGACATTGACAAATGTTCATTTATTCTCCATAATGCCCCAAAAACACTTCCCTATTTTAACCCCCAAAAAAATAAATATTGTCTAGTTCTATTTGTTTTTTACCAAATCCAATAAGGGATTTACCACAAGTGACACCACCAACGATAAAATGTGAAAAACGACAAAGTAACTCATCTAAATCCTTAAAATTTAAGCTTATTTCAGGATATGCCACACTTGTCAGCTACTTAAGGATGTCGTAATCAGAAAAAAAAAATTAAGAAAAAAACAAAGAAAATAATTTTACTTGAAAAGTAAATAGGCCGCCATTGTTTGAATAGTTGGTAAACACCTAAAGGTTAAAATGAAATAAATAATTTTGGCAGCAATGTTAGAACAGTGATTGTCTCACGTAAACCATTAGCATTCACTGACTGGCTAGTTGGCAGACAGACAAGACAGACAAGACAGTCCAGTGAGTATTGAGGTATGGAGGCATAATAAATGAATAGATAAGACATCTCCCCCTTCCAAAAAAAACAGTTTTGAAATTATCCTGTTTTTTTTTTTTTGTTTTTCATCGGAGGGAGAGACGAGGGACTTGCAAAATACTGTTAATTGTCTAATCTTAATACTTAAGCTGTAACTTAGGTTTAGTTTTATGCTTAAGCATTATATTGGTTGGAAGAAAAATTTAAAAATGTTTAAGATAAGTTTATTAGATTGTTAGTTACTCAACAAACATTCTGCAATGACTTGCATTTGCACAACAACTTAGATTTTAATGACTATTACATACCGTCTGCACTACTTATAAGTATTCATATAATGACTTACATATAATTAGATATGTAGTACACTATTTTGAATTCTTTAACACAAACATATGTAAATAGTTAAATTTTAATATATTTAAAGCAATCTGTGGAGTTGTGACTACGACAATAAAAAAAAAAAACAAATTTTAACACTCAATTTGTAAGTACATATTGGTAAGCGAGAATGGTAAGTATTTGTCTGCAAATTTCATCACCGTGTTAAAATAATGAAATTTAATGGTAATGAATTAAAAGTAGGATGATCGATTATTCGACATTTTCCAAAAACCTATTTGATTATCGGTTTTTAGAAAATGTCGAATAATTGATCACATGCAGACAATACTTACAAATACTTGGATATTTAAGTAAATTTCGATGGGGGCTTCTTAGAGGGGCTAGGGTCAAATGAGGCCCTATAATTATAAAGTTCATCAGGGTCATCAAGACTAGTAAAGAACTTGGTTTTGCAGCTTATTGTCGAGGTACGAGTATATTAAACATAATTGTGAACTTAAAAGCCCTATTTGGCGGGTTCAGTTCTATGGGGCCTTGGTGAAATAATGGACCGATGTTAACTATTTTCAATAGGCTTCGTCTACAATAACATAGAAGATCATGTGCCAAATTTATTGAATTATATCCAAAATTGCGACCTGTAGTTTGATTACAAGGTTTACAAGCTCTATTCGAGGGTTCAGTTGTATGGGGGCTAGGTGAAATAATGGACCGATGTTAATAATTTTCAATAGGCTTCGGCTACGGTATAATAGGAGATCATGTGCCAAATTTCATTGAATTATCTCCAAAATTACGACCTGCAGTTTGATTATACAAGCCCTATTCGGGGGTACAGTTGTAGGGGGGCTAGGTGAAATAGCGGACGCTCCCCACTAAAGTGGTATAGGACATAAAAATACTGGAAAACTGAGTATCTAATTAGTTAGTTAGTTAGTTAGTTAGTGAGAATCTGGTGAGAATCAAACTCACGACCTGCGTACTAACAGACTGCAACATTAGCAACTAACCTTCTGGAAGGACTTATTACACTTACAATCAAGTAAAGTCAAGGATAGTCGGTTCTGACCTTCTCCTACTGCTAACATTTGTTCTCCTGATAATCTAATTTACATTTCTTAAATTCTAATGTTTACAAAAATTAGTTAGTATCAAAATTTGTTGAGTTTGTACTTTTTTCTACATCTATAGTATAATTTTAATATTTTCTAGTGATAAATGACTTGCAAAACTAATGACTTAAGACAGTATTAAACCACGGCAATAAGCACTGGTTTATAAGAGATAAAATAAAAATACAATTAATTACATTATGAGTGGTGGCTGCCAAATTGTTCAACAAAAAAAGGAAAATCATGCCGTTTTTAATAAATTAAACTTGAAATTTCAAAAAGTCTTTGCAAAAATTTAGATTGTTTACATAAGTAAGGGGAAATAAATTAAATACAAAATATTAGAGATAATCTCAAAGAATTTGAAAGAATCTATTTAAATTATACAAGTTAAATTATATATATTACTCATCTCCCCTTCCCCCATCCCTATAACAGTCTGACATTAAACACATTATAAATTATGTTGTTGCAAACTCATTACAACTTAAATTACTGTTATATACTGATTGTATTATTGGTGGTTTACAATGATTCATACCGCATTGCTGTAGCGTGAGCATCAACATTAAGTACAAATTTCATCCATTCATGAATGTATACAATTGTGTATGTACGTTATACGTATGTATACGTATATTTTGTGTATTTATTTTATTGAACATTATTTAAATTTATAAATGTTCTTTATCAAATTAATTAACATGGCGTCATATGTTGACACCAACACATTAAATGTTACTAGTTTATTATGCAGACAGTTTATTTTTTGTTGTGTGTTGTTCGTGTCGAGGATGTTGTAGTTGTTATTGAACCTCAACATTGTTATAATGTTTGAGGTAAAAGTTTTTTTGTGTTTTTTTTGGGATTACACTGTTTGCTGTTTACCATATTATTACTTAGTTAAATTTAAAAGGCAAATATTAATAAAAGAGATATTGAAATTTCCTTTGGAAATGGTGTATTGAGCAAATGTTATTAGTTTTGTTTGAAAACTATTAACAGTGGTAAAAACTAAACCAAGTATTAAATTGTGAAAATATTTTAGGTTTATAACAACCATTCCAAATTTATCTAGAACTAACTACGACAAATTCATTTACTAGCAACACCTTATCATACCCACTGTTCAATGTAAATTTATACACATTATGGGTTCAGGGAGCCCATAAATGTTTTGTGGCATAAAGTAAAACATTATAAAGTTTTGTAATTAACATACTCTGCTGTCATGTAAGTATTTGTAGTTGTTTTACAGCTCAAATATATTTATACCCTACACCTCTTTAGCGGGCGTGTGTGCTGATGTTTGTAACGCACAATAATATTGGTCATATACCCACCTTAAAGTATACCAATCGGCTCAGAATAATTTTCTGAGTCGATTTAGCTATGTCCGTCTGTCTGTCTTTCTGTCCGTCTGTCTGTCTGTCTGTCTGTCTGTCTGTCTGTCCGTCTGTCCGTCTGTCTGTCCGTCCGTCTGTCCGTCTGTCTGTCCGTCTGTCTGTCTGTCCGTCTGTCCGACCGTCCATGTAAACCTTGTAATCAAACTACAGGCCGCAATTTTGAAGATAATTGAATGAAATTTGGTACATAATCTTCTATTGTCCTAGGGCGAACACGAAAAAGGTTTAATCGATAAATTATTTCACCTAGCCCCATAGAACTGTACCCCCAAATAGGGCTTGTAAACATTGTAATCAAACTACAAGTCGCAATTTTGTCGGACATGATATTTTATTATACCGTAGACGAAGCCTATTGAAAATAGTTAACATCGGTCCATTAATTCACCTAGGTCCCATAGAACTGAACCCGCCAAATAGGGATTTTAAGTTCGTAATTATGTTTAATATATTCGTATCTCGACAAAAAGCTGCAAAACCAAGTTCTATATTAGTCTTGATGACCCTGATGAACTTTATAATTATAGGGCCTCATTTGACCCTAGCGCTTCTAAAAAGCCCCCATCAAAATTATTAAACAGTAAATGGCTTTAGTATATCTGAGGCAAGATACAATTCAACTTAAATGCTTTATTATGAAAACTAAATCACAGGTATAGGGTATTATATGGCCGGCCTCGCCCGACTATAACTTCTGACTTTGTTATTTTTTGTTTTTGTAGAATCTATAGAAAATACTCATAATATTTAACTTGTACCCAGAAAAAAAAGATTATACACTTGCTCTTTTAAACCTAAAACAAAAAAGGATGGTTGGTGGTTATTGGTTTTTTAATTAAACTAGGCGACATTTTTAGTCATCCCTTTTTGGAGAAAGTGAAGAAAAAGGTGTAAAAATTCATTTAAAATTTAAATGGACCTATAAAATTGATTGTAAAAATGGGAACTCTTTAAGGACAATATTGTTGTTAAACAGCACGCATTTTCGTAATAAGAAATTGGTAATTTTTAATTACAAACTTAGTTTAATTAACGAGAATTTTTATTATTTTTGGGTCAAATTGAAATAGATGTTTTTTTAGTTATAAAGTAGAAGGTAAATATTTGTCGTAGGACACGTAAGGGTTTAATATTAGGTGGTGCTGAATATTATATACCCAGCATTAAATAACTGACGAAAAGGAATGCTTCTTTGATCGATGCTTTTGTTATTATCGAAACGATTTTTTCATCAAATATGACGCAATCCTTTTGTTTTCGAATCTTTCCAGCAAAATCTTTGCTTATCCGGTAAGTAGTAGGGTTCTATAATATAAACGAAAAGTCGACTTTTTGCATTTAGGTAAAAGTCGAATTTTAGACTTTTTGCATTTAGGTAAAAGTCGAATTTTCAACTTTTTGCATTTTATGCAAAGTCGATTTTTTGACTTTTCGACTTTTTCCAGTTAGTAAAAAGTCGACTTTTAGACTTTCGACTTTTAGTATTTTGTAAATAGTCGACTTTTTTCGACTTTTGTCGATATTTTTGACTTTTCAACTCTTTTCGACTTTTTTCGACTATTTTCGACTATTTTCGACTTTTTGACTATTTTTGACTTTTTCAGACTTTTCGACTATTTCCTCCTTTTTGACTATTTTCGACTATTTCAGACTTGTCGACGATTTCGACATTTTCCGATTTTTTTTTCTATTTTCAACTATTTTTGACTGTTTGACTATTTTTGTCTTTTTTCGACTATTTTAGACTTATCGACTTTTTTCGATTATTTTCGACTTTGTAATTAGTTTTAACTTTTTCCGACTTTTCGACTATTTTCGACTTTATGACTATTTTCGACATTTACCTCCTTTTTTCGACTTTTCCGACTTTTTTCGACTTTTTTCGACTATTTTCGACTTTTTTCTACTTTTTTTACTTTTCGACTTTATTCTATTTTTCGATTATTTTCGACATTTTCCGACTTTTCAACTTTTATTTCCAAAGTCAACTTTTCGACTCTTTTCACAGTCGATTTATAGAACCCTAGTAAGTACGAAAGTGATATTGGAGAAAAGTGTATGTAGGCTAGAAGGGGGACCATACGCCATTTTTTTTTTTTTTTTTTTTTTTTTTGAGGCAGTCTCCAATTAAAACCACAATATTCTTAATTTTTTTTTCATTGTTCGGATACTTAGATGTGTTGGCTTTAGTTTTATTCCTTTCGAACTTTCCTAATTAATATTAATGTACATATTTTTTAAACTTTTCCGTATTAACCAAAAACGTCGATACCGCCCCAACCATACGGTAAGTTAAATATTTTCACAGCCATTTGAAAAACATTAATTCACGTCTGCCTTTCATCATATGTAAAGTAATTTTTTCAAACTTTTAGGAATAATAGATAATCGAAAACAAAAGTTATGATAAAATCGATTACTCGGTTTTCAAGTTATTTGCATTGACAGATGTGCCTCTATGGGGAATTATCCCCCTTCTACCCTTGTTATTTTTGGACGAATAACTACTTATTTTTGTTCGACGAAGACCAAAAAATAACTCGTTACAAATCTGCTTACCCGACTTTTCTGGATTTATATGTTATGCTCTCTTAATCAAAGAACCATTAAAAAGCAGTTTTAAGATTCTATTTGGTATGGTTTGTTAATATCAATGTTTCTTGACAATTGACTACGAAATCTATTAAAACAAATTAATTTATGTTATTGATAACGAAAACTCATTACCAAATAATTTATGAAATAACTTATTACCTACTATACTCATTATCAAAATTTTAAAATATTTTACTTGGATGAAGAACGATTTTGGCACAAAACTTATTTATTTCGAATTTTATCGCTGTACTCGTATTTGTATTTCAGTATTGAGCGTTAATGTCAAGAGGACCTGTATGGGATGAACCTTATCCTATCGTTGTTAAATTTTGTAGAACGATTTTTTTATATAGGCCTTTCTTATATTGAATTTCATTGTTTGAATTTCAACGCTTTAGACCATCTTTTAGACAGTTTTGTCATTTTCTGAGAGGACCGTATATGAGGGTTATTTTAAAGTATAGACTCTATCGTGTTTTCAACAGACAAAAGGTAAGACGGATGGACATGTTTAGATATTTTTAAAGATAAATAATATGTATACTTTAATGGGTCTCAGATAAATATTTCGATATATTACAATCGGAAAGACAAAAACTGTATACCCCTCTATATTTTTTAATGGGGAAAAAAACAAACAAATACCAGAAAGTATCCTTTTATAGACGGTAACCACAATTCATTGTTTCTGAGCTTAATATTAAAAAAGTAAGAAAGTTGGGCGAGACCATCCTCATGATAGCCTACATCAATTATGAATGTTAAATGTGATTCTTGTTTCCGATATATCTAAGGAATCTATGACGAAAAACAAGTTCACTTCAAAAAAAAAAAACGATTGGTTCACTTCAATATACTTTCCATTCTAAACTAATTAAATTCAATTCAGTATGCTGCGTTTTTTTAAATTAAACTTTTGCTTTTATATTTAAAACTTAAATTGTTCAAAATATTTCCTGTATTTTTTTTTTTTTTTTAATTTTCTTAAATAAGACATACATAATTTCATGAATAAGAAAATAGAAAAATATGGCATTTTTAAGCAACGTTCTCGGAAAAAAATTTATTTTTCTATAATTCTTTAAATAAACATTTATTCTTGTTGTTTTATATCCCATGCTACTTAGTTAAAAAAACAACAATTTTTCTACTTCGTTAAAGTTTTTAAAATGAAATCCAAGTGTAGCTATGAGTACATTTTTCTTGTATACCAATTGATCATGTCTTCAGTTATGAAAATCTTCGAAAACGTTGAAGATTTTTTTATGTAACAATACACTTCAAACTTGTTGAGAGCTGAGCAGAGCGACAATGACCGTGATACAAACCAGAAATTCTAACGAGAATCTAACTCCTAAGTACTGGAGTAAAGGACTTTCACACTATCAACAAGTATCTTTATAATTATTATTTAATCATATGATATGTCCTTTATTTTAAATTTGATAATATACAACGAGCAGTTGCAACGTCTTAACTCAGTAATTTAGAAAAGTATCATTTGGTCTATTGGTTAAAAACCTTTGCTATCAAAAATACATCTAGTACTTGTCTATTAACACGGTCTTCAGCTATGTGCTCAATCGATTGTGTTGAAAGGTAATATTTCTTTCAAATAGTTTCCTTGGCAACACGATACAGGTTATATTGATCAAGAATTTAAATGGAGGCGCAACATAATGGGTAATACAACGAACCATAATGCGACAGTAGTTCCACTACAACACACACTTCTGTTGAAATAAAGTAGTGGACTTCTCTGAACTACAGAAAGTTTCGCTAACTAAGTAACTAACAAACTAACTAACTAACTTACTAACTAACAAACTAACAAACTAACAAACTAACAAACTAACAAACTAACAAACTAACAAACTAACAAACTAACAAACTAACAAACTGACAAACTAACAAACTAACAAACTAACAAACTAACAAACTAACAAACTAACAAACTAACAAACTAACAAACTAACAAACTAACAAACTAACAAACTAACAAACTAACAAACTAACAAACTAACAAACTAACTAACTAACAAACTAACTAACTAACTAACTAACTAACAAACTAACAAACTAACAAACTAACAAACTAACTAACAAACTAACTAACAAACTAACTAACTAACTAAGTAACTAACTAACTAAGTAACTAACTGACTACCTAACTAACTGACTACCTAACTAACTAACTAACTAACTAACTATCTATCTATTTAACTATCTATCTATCTATATCTATCCATTTCTATCTATATCTATCTATCTATCTATCTATCTATCTATCTATCTATCTATCTATCTATCTATCTATCTATCTATCTATCTATCTATCTATAACTAACTAACTAACTAACTAACTAACTAACAAACTAACAAACTAACAAACTAACAAACTAACAAACTAACAAACTAACAAACTAACAAACTAACAAACTAACAAACTAACAAACTAACAAACTAACAAACTAACAAACTAACAAACTAACAAACTAACAAACTAACAAACTAACAAACTAACAAACTAACAAACTAACAAACTAACAAACTAACAAACTAACAAACTAACAAACTAACAAACTAACAAACTAACAAACTAACAAACTAACAAACTAACAAACTAACTAACTAACAAACTAACAAACTAACAAACTAACAAACTAACTAACTAACTAACTAACAAACTAACTAAATAACTAACTAAACAACTAACTAAATAACTAACTAACTAAGTAACTAACTAACTAACTAACTGACTACTTAACTAACTAACTATCTATCCATTTAACTATCTATCTATCTATATCTATCCATTTCTATCTATCTATATCTATCTATCTATCTATCTATCTATCTATTTATCTATTTATCTATCTATCTATCTATCTATCTTTCCGGGAATTGCTAGTGTTCGCTAGTGTGAACGTATGTATATTTATCTGTCAACTGGGTTATTACAGATTGAGGGTGTGTGCATAAATATGCGGCAGAATGTTTTTCTGTTTTGTGCCACTTAAGCTTCTTAAATAATGTCATGAACAAATGATCAAATTAAAAGTTATTCTACGTTCATTTTTTTTGCATTTTCTTTAAATGAATTTCATAAACTCCTTGAAGTGTTGAAGATTATATAATGCTTTTTGCTAACAATTCCAAGAATCGTTCACTCATTTACTTACAATTGTACTCATTCCATTTAGTTCTATTTTCTTAAAACTGAAAACATTATTTAATATTTTTCTAAATAATTTTCTTTAAGTTTTATCCCTTGTTTTTTTTTTTATATCACTACACTAGGCATTTAAAATTTGTTTAACTTTAAATAATTTCGAAAAATAGCAAGTTTAAGAGATTGTTGAAGCTATATTCATTTGACTTTGTTGATCATATCAGACAATCTTAATTTAATTTAATTTTCCCAAATGGTTATTGCTAGTGCAAAACTGCTAATAAAAAAACTTTTAGTTTAAGGTCAAACATACAAACACATACTAATTTGTATTCTTGAGGTTACATAAGACTTAATTGCGTACATTCTACAACTTAAGTCATCACTTTCATACTCGTCATCATCATCTGGTACTACAGCAAAAGCATAACAAAAACCAGCCCTACCATCACCATTATCTTTACCACCATCTTTATGCAACAAAGAGGAGAAAAAACTACATCCATTTTTTTGTTGTTTGTGAGTAGTTCAAAACACTAACAACTGCACACTGAATTGAGTGTAAAAAAAGTTAAATTACACTTTTACGTGTTAAGTTTTTATAAAACGTACAAAACTGCTAATTGAATATATTGTTGTGCTCTTACGAAGGTATAACCAACCAACTATTCACTAAAGAAATTTCAGCAAACTCAAATCATGCAGCAGACACTGCAGTTAAAGGAGGTGTTGCAAGAGAAACAAACAGCTACTAAATAAAATTGAAAATTACGAGAATGAAAAGAAATTTTCGTAAATTCTTAAAACTTAAATTTAATAAAATGTATAAATTGTTGACTTATTATTTTTAATTTCATTATAATACATAGTTTCATTAGATTCTCTATTACAGCGTTATTTAAGGACTAAGAGCCGAATTTATGTTTTCTATATAAAAATCAATTTTTGGTGGAAAATATTAGTGATCACAGATTTTCATTAGATTCTCGATGAGAGAGTTATTTATGGAATTAGAACTGATTTCATGTTTTTCATATAAAAATCAATTTTAAGAGAAAAATATGAGTGATCACAGATTTTCATTAGATTCTCGATTAGAGCGTTATTAAAGGAATTAGAGCCGATTTTATGTTTTTCATATAAAAATCAATTTTTGGAGAAAAATATGAAAAATATTTCATTAGATTCTCGATAAGAGCGTTATTTAAGGTGTTAGAACCGATTTTATGTTTTTTGGAAATTATTAGTGATCACAGATTTTCATTAGGTTCTCGATTAGAGCGTTATTTAAGGAATTAGTGCCAATTTTATTTTTTTCAAAAAAATCAATTTTTAGTGGAAAATATGAGTGATCACAGATTTTCATTACATTCTCGATTAGAGCGTTATTTAAGGAGTTAGACACGATTTTATGTTTTTCATATGAAAATTAATTTTTGGTGGAAAATATGAGTGATCACAGATTTTCATTAGATTCTCGATGAGAGAGTTATTTAAGGAGTAAGAGCCGATTTTATGTTTTTCATATAAAAATCAATTTTAAGAGGAAAATATGAGTGATCACAGATTTTCATTAGATTCTCGATTAGAGCGTTATTTAAGGAGTTAGAGCCGATTTTATGTTTTCCATATAAAAATCAATTTTTGGTGGAAAATAAGAGTGATCACAGATTTTTATTAGATTTCCACCAAAAATTCTCAAATCAATTTTTGGTGGAAAATATGAGTGATCACAGATTTTCATTAGATTCTTGATTAGAGCGTTATTTAAGGAGTTAGACACGATTTTATGTTTTTCATATGAAAATCAATTTTTGGTGGAAAATATGAGTGATCACAGATTTTTATTAGATTCTCGATTAGAGCGTTATTTAAGGAGTTAGAGCCGATTTTATGTTTTTCATATAAAAATCAATTTTTGGTGGAAAATATGAGTGATCACAGATTTTGATTAGATTCTTGATTAGAGCGTTATTTAAGGAGTTAGACACGATTTTATGTTTTTCATATGAAAATCAATTTTTGGTGGAAAATATGAGTGATCACAGATTTTCATTAGATTCTCGATGAGAGAGTTATTTAAGGAGTTAGAGCCGATTTTATGTTTTTCATATAAAAATCAATTTTAAGAAGAAAATATGAGTGATCACAGATTTTCATTAGATTCTCGATTAGAGCGTTATTTAAGGAGTTAGAGACGATTTTATGTTTTTCATATGAAAATCAATTTTTAGTGGAAAATATGAGTGATTACAGATTTTTATTAGATTCTCGATTAGAGCGTTATTTAAGGAGTTAGAGCCGATTTTATGTTTTTCATATAAAAATCAATTTTTGGTGGAAAATATGAGTGATCACAAATTTTCATTAGATTCTCTATTAGACCGTTATTATTGTTTCATATAAAAATCGATTTTTTTGTGAGAAATATGAGTGGACACAGATTTTCATTAGATTCTAGATTAGAGCGTTATTTAAGGAGTTAGAGCTGATTTTATGTTTTTCATATAAAAATCAATTTTTGGTGGAAAATATGAGTGATTACAGATTTTTATTAGATTCTCGATTAGAGCGTTATTTAAGGAGTTAGAGCCGATTATATGTTAACTATATAAACATAAATTTTTGGTGGAAAATATAAGTGATCACAGATTTTCATTAGATTCTCTATTAGGGCGTTATTTAAGGAGTTAGAAACCGATTTTATGTTTTCAATATAAAAATCAATTTTTGGTGGAAAATATGAGTGATCACAGATTTTCATTAGATTCTCGATTAGAGCGTTATTTAAGGAGTTAGAGACGATTTTATGTTTTTCATATGAAAATCAATTTTAAGAGGAAAATATGAGTGATCACAGATTTTCATTAGATTCTCGATTAGAGCGTTATTTAAGGAGTTAGAGCCGATTTTATGTTTTTCATATAAAAATCAATTTTTGAATGAAAATATGAGTGATTACAGATTTTCATTAGATTCTCGTTTAGAGCGTTATTTAAGGAATAAAAGCCGATTTTATGCTTTGGTGGAAAATATGAGTGATTACAGATTTTCATTAGATTCTCGATTAGAGCGTTATTTAAAGAATTTATGTTTTCTATAAAAATAATCAATTTTTGGTGGAAAATATGAGTAATCACAGATTTTCATTAGATTCTCGATAAGAGCGTTATTTAAGGAGTTAGAGCCGATGTTATGTTTTTCATATAAAAATCAATTTTTGGTGGAAAATATGAGTGATCACAGATTTTCATTAGATTCTCTATTAGAGCGTTATTATTGTTTCATATAAAAATCGATTTTTTGGTGAAAAATATGAGTGGTCACAGATTTTCATTAGATTCTAGATTAGAGCGTTATTTAAGGAGTTAGAGCTGATTTTATGTTTTTCATATAAAAATCAATTTTTGGTGGAAAATATGAGTGATTACAGATTTTTATTAGATTCTCGATTAGAGCGTTATTTAAGGAGTTAGAGACGATTTTATGTTTTTCATATGAAAATCAATTTTAAGAGGAAAATATGAGTGATCACAGAAATTCATTAGATTCTCGATTAGAGCGTTATTTAAGGAGTTAGAGACGATTTTATGTTTTTCATATAAAAATCAATTTTTGGTGAAAAATATGAGTGATCACAGATTATCATTAGATTCTCGATTAGAGCGTTATTTAAGGAGTTAGAGCCGATTTTATGTTTTTCATATAAAAATCAATTTTTGGTGGAAATATGAGTGATCACAGATTTTCATTAGATTCTCGATTAGAGCGTTATTTAAGGAGTTAGAGACGATTTTATGTTTTTCATATGAAAATCAATTTTTGGTGAAAAATATGAGTGATCACAGATTTTCATTAGATTCTCGATTAGAGCGTTATTTAAGGTATTAGACCCGATCAATTTTTGGTGGAAAATGTGAGTGATCACAGATTTTCATTAGATTATCGAGCGTTATTTAAGGAGTTAGAGCTGATTTTATGTTTTCCATATAAAAATAAATTTTTGGTGGAAAATATGAGTGATTACAGATTTTCATTAAAGCGTTATTCAAGGAATTAGGGCCGATTTTATGTTTTTCATATAAAAATCAATTTTTGGTGGAAAATTTAAGTGATTACTGATTTTCATTAGATTCTCGATTAGAGCGTTATTTAAGGAGTTAGAGCCGATTTTATGTTTTTCATATAAAAATCACAGATTTTCATTAGATCCTCTATTAGAGCGTTATTTAAGGAATAAGAGACGATTTTATGTTTTTCATTTGAAAATCAATCACAGATTTGCATTAGATTCTCGATTAGAGCGATACTTAAGAAGTTAGAGCCGTTTTTATATAGAATTTTGATATGATTGATCACAGATTTTTAGATTCTCGATTAAAACTTTATTAAGGAAACTATATATAGTCGATTTTCTGTTATTCATATAAAAAATAACACTTGTCCTCTTTTTTTTTTGTTGTCTTTCTCTTCTTTCTTTCATTTTCATTTAACAAAGACTCTTCAGCTTCAATTTAATAATTGAAAATAGTTCCTTTGCTTTGTGTAATTGTTCTTTAAACATACAATTGACCCATATAGTTTATAGTTTGTTTTGTACACTGAGATTCACTTTGTAATTTAACAACAAAAAATCTAGCAAACAAACAAAAATATAGTAAAAAGTCTCTTAATTTGGAAAACAATATAATAAAAATAAAATTCAGACTGAGGCTGTGGGAAAAAAATAAACGCTTAAGCCACTTTACAATTAGTGTTGTTACTCAAAAACTTTTTTAATTTTATTTTATTTTTTGCGTTTTTGGCCAACATCATTGACAAGTATGTAGTACTTGCTTGTTTCATCAAACCATCTTTACAAGCAAACGAAAACTCAAGACACTCTATAGTCCAGTAAGTAGAAACAAAAAACTCAAAAAAATAACAGTGAAGGACAAAAAGTTATAGTTTACAGAAAACAGGAAAGTTATTAAAAAAGATTTTTTGTTAGTTTTTCATATAAGTTTTGCATTTGCCTTTACTTTGTACTAGTTTTTTCTTATAGTTGTTACAGTTGTAGGACAAGTAGTGGTTGTAGAAGTAGTTACAGAGAAAGAATTTTTTTAACCAACTTATTATTAAATATGTTTACATAAAACTTTATCTTGGTGGTATTTCAACGAATAAAATAAATAAATAAAAGTTGTAAAAAAATTGTTAAGTTTGACCATGTTTTTATAAGACGACAAATTATTTTCTATTTTGTAGCGAATGGGAAAGAAGTATAATCAATTTATCATTTAGTTGGTCAACTATAAGCAAATTATTATTTATTTATAGAGCACAATTAAGTTATAAATTAATTATGATTTATAAATCTCAAATTGTTTTTGTCATGATGTGTTTTGCCCAAAGTTTTGTTATAGTCTATAGTCTAGTCTATAGTCTAGTCTATAGTCTAGTCTATAGTCTAGTCTATAGTCTAGTCTATAGTCTAGTCTATAGTCTAGTCTATAGTCTAGTCTATAGTCTAGTCTATAGTATAGTCTATAGTCTAGTCAATAGTCTAGTCTATAGTCTAGTCTATAGTCTAGTCTATAGTCTAGTCTATAGTCTAGTCTATAGTCTAGTCTATAGTCTAGTCTATAGTCCAGTCTATAGTCCAGTTTATAGTCTAGTCTATAGTCTAGTCTATAGTCTAGTCTATAGTCTAGTCTATAGTCTAGTTTATAGTCTAGTCTATAGTCTAGTTTATAGTCTAGTCTATAATCTAGTCTACAGTGGAGTACTCTAGCAAAATACGTGAAACGAAGTTTACATTTCCAAAAAATTTCCTCCTACGTCTTCTTTACGAATCACAAGTGGGAGGTTATGTGTCCTCTCTAGCTCGACCTGTGGTTAATAATGATCACAGTGGAATTAGGCCGACAGGAAAATTATTGACGTAAAACGCTCCATGTTCAATACCCAATGAGATTACTGTGCACAAAATTCGTTCAATCTTTTAAATATGTTCATACCATTCAACTGCTAATTGAGAAATACATCGTAATTTTTCTATCCATCAAGTACAGTGCTAATTAAGAAACTTAAAATTGTGACAAACTTATTTCTGCATACTTTCACAACCGCTTTATATAGCCAGAGAAACATTAAAACTTGACATACAAAAAAAAAATACGCAAGAAATTAACAAATTACAGACACTTGAACTACAAACTTAAACTCGAACATATACATTGACATTTTAAGGATGAAAATTTTATAAAATGGTATTTACATTATATTCCCCTTTTTGTATTTTCTTAGATGATGTTTAATACGAGTGTTCCCTTTTTTATGGTTATGTTCCTTACTCGCTATTCGCCATAATATTTACTAGAGTATTTATTGTTGTTTTGTTTGTATTTTTTAGAATTAACTTGGATTTTTATATTGTTGTAGTTTTTGTTTTTTCATGTCCGTTTCCGGTTAACTGGCTCAATTAAGTATGTAATAAGTACTTTGTTTATAATGCCGCTTCTTATTTCCGGTAAACTACAACAATAACAGAAAAAAACCCATCACAAATACTTTGTCAACAGCAGCTGTTGTTTTTTCCTTATATTTTTTTTGTCATCCTTATTATTCTATTATTCATTTTTTTCCTGTATTAATAGAAATAAGGAAAATGTGTTCCCAAAGAAAAACTATAGAAGAAAAAAAAGACTCATCCATTATTCTGCATACTTTTTCTTTTGCTTCATAAATATTCATATTCTTTTCCATTTAGAATGTCAGTGAATAGACTAATTCTTCAAGATTTCCCTTTGCTTTCACTTTAACAAAGATTGTTTTCACATACTAACGGAAAAGAAAACTTTTGACAATTATTTATTTAATAAATCTATTATTTAAACGACAGTTCTTTGATAAACGGGACACAAAAACAAACATACACATTAAAGGTTAGCATTGTTATATTTTGATAGAACATTCCCTTCGTTGGTGACATACAATAAGACTGATTGCTAAGAAATTTTTAATTAATACAGAATTATCCTAATACAAGTAAGTATTTTGACACGGATCAAGTTTTTTTCTGTTCAATATATGAGCTTAAAGTCACTCTAATATTAATGCGAATCGAAATGCATCACTTAACACTAGAACAATCAAATGAAGCATCCACCATGAGTGCAGTACGCACGTTCATAAAAAATGTTATCGGAGAACATTAATCGTAGTACTGTGCGCACCGTCGTTATGGCCACAGTATCCGAAAGTGTGCAAAATCCAATCCAAGAACATCGAACGGATGATAATGGTGTCAATTGATTGATTTCAACAGAATTGATTTATTATTTGATCTTTCAAGCAGTAATTTTGACGTCATAGCCGGCATTTTGTTAAAAAGAAATGGTCATATTGAAAGTGTGACCATTAATCCAGGACCCTGCAAAAATATTATGTATTCTAAAAACTATTGCCCTGTAAACATTATTGGAGTATATGATCCGTTTAGTAGTCCTATGTAATACAGACATTGAGCAATTTTATTTTTTTCATAACAACACGATCCATAGCCTACATTACATGGAACCTAGTTCGGGAACATGTAATCCCAAAATTTAATCGAGGAAGTAGTTTTGGAATTACTTCGATGTAATACATGGATGGATTACGTAATTCTCATCTAGGATATCAAAACGTTAAATGGAGTATGGGCCAGCCCGAGTCCTTTGAGGCGTACTATTTACACGAATGTTTGCAGGGAAACATTGCCTCATCATCGATTTTAAGTGAAGTGGCATAAATTAATATCGATAATATTTTGTTTCAACTGATTGACAACCGATCTTTTGGGATTTCATTTTGGTAATAATATTGTCCACCGTCTTAGGGTTGATATTTGGCTCTTTTAAATATATTATTTTGAAGTGCCACTGATTCCCAGCCTTAAGGCAAATTTGAAACGAAAACGCTGAATAAAGGCTTAGGAAATTGGCAGTAACGTAGCAATAGTGTTAATGAAATTGTGTCCCAAAAGAAATTAAGTTTACTTTATGCAATGGCGGAATGTTAAGGGTGAATCTCAACAATTGTTGTTATTGTAACAGCTAAATCTATGCAATAATCTAATTGGGGGGTTATACATTAATGTACAGGCCTAAAAATTCGACTACTTCAACTGGTTGTTCGGCTACTTCAACTGGCAGTTGAGTATGTGGTGGGTGTAATGAGGGCCCTGATCACATGCTAGACATTCGTTGGGAACGACGCGGTCTATAAGTGACCAGTAGGCATTGAGCCTGTTGCTTCATCCCAATCTTTGTTGTGCCAGAACTATTCTTGTTTTCCGCGGCAGGTTTTCTTCCGTGTCTGCTACCTAGACTGATCCAGTGGATCCTGCACATATCTACATATGATTTCCTTGTATATACAAAGATCCTTTCTGACATGCCTCGGGGGAGTATTAAACTGTGTGATGTTAAAATTGGGCTGACTCCTCCGATGACATCTCAGGACGAACTGTTTGGCCAACATGATATTATTTTCCTTGAATGGGAGGACCTTCGTTCTCTTGTGCAGGTGATGTTCCGAGGTAATTTGTAGACAGCCCGTTGCAGTCCTTAGGGCTGCATTTTAGCAGCTTTAAATGTTTCTCCACTTGGTATCACTGAGCGAGTGTAACCACACTAGAGCCGGTTCTATGTACCGAAATGATGCGAATTATTCGGCCAAGAGCTGTCAACCCCAGCAATAACAGCAAAAAAAGACTCAGAATAGTATTCCTCAGTTTCCGCTAAATGGTGTTCCGACAGACCCGAACTATCTATTGAACTCTTGCTTACCAGTTATCTTTGTAAACCTCACCTCACTTTGATGTTATGCAATCAGGAACCGTTCGAACGATGTTCTAAAACTAAGTATCTTTTTCTGCGAAAATTTTCGGATCAAATTTCAATGAAAGCCTGCCAATAACAAAGAACATTTTTCAGAGTTTCACTGTCTTCTACACATTAACCAAAGACTTGCACATTCTGAGAAGGCTTTTCGTCCTCTTCTCTTTAGGATTACCCCATAAGGTTTGTGTGGTTTCACCCATTCTTTCATTATTCCAGATGAACGTATGGGGTTCTCTCCCTCATGTTTTTAATACACCCCTTGGTTTTGCATTCATACGGTTAACTTTATCCAGTTTTCTTCCCATTCAAGAAGGTATACTCGCTCTTTCATTGCCCATTATATGAACTGTTACGCATATTATGTGTTGATTACCTCTGTTAAGGATGTCTTGCAGTCTAAAACCGTCGTAGATTTAACCGTATCCTGTCTATCTGGCTGCCGATAAATGTCTTAACCTCTACTGGCATCACAATTATTCTGTTCACACATTCTTTAATTGACCGGACATCTGCATAGAAGCTAGAAGACGTTGATATACTTTAATCTGCACGCATAGAAAAAAAATAGTTTGACATGGTTACTATAAATAAACTGTGTTCTTTGTAACAATATATTATCATCGAAAGCATATAATTGTTATTTTAATTTAAACATGATTACCACAACCATGTTTTTTCTCTACGCAATAAGTAAGCAATTGCTACCCATACCGTTGAATTTTGTTCATATTATCGAGATCCTGTAGATGTTGTCAAGTACTTTCTAATACAAACTCATCAATTGTCTTTAATATTCCAGTTCTATATATCCATTTAGTACATAGTCAACTTGAAGGACCTGTATGTAGATTTCAAGATCTATGTCAATAGCACTATATTACACTAAAAGCTTCTGGCTTTAACAATATTTTCATCATCCAAAGATTTTATCACTTCAAAATTATTTAATAAATAATTTTCCCATTTAATTCTTTAAATTTATTAACAATCATGCTTTTTTTAATGAAAATTATTATTGGTGTTATTATGTTTTTTTTTTCTCCAGTAATAACAATAAAATTTCATCTGAAAATGCTGGGTTTTATTTTTATCATAAATAAATATTTAATAAAGTCATTTGGTAAATGAAATTCCTAAAAATGTTCTATATAAATAATATCCTTATCTGCCTGTATTCTTTGCTTCTCTTTACCACACTATCACTTTTATATGGAATTTTTTGTTGTTGTTTTTGTTCATTGTCGTTGTTGGTTGCTGACATACAAAAATATATATCTGTTGTACTATATATATTTTTATACCCTACACCACTTTAGTGGGGAGCTTAGAATCATTTTCTGAGTCGATTAAGCTATGTCCGTCCGTCCGTCTGGCAGGCTGGCTGGCTGTCCATGTAAACCTTGTGCGCAAGGTACAGGCCGCAAGATAATTGGATGAAATTTGGCACACACGCTTCTCTTGGCCCAAGGACGAAGCCTATTGAAAATGGTTAAAATCGGTCCATTATTTCGACTAGCCCCCATACAATCGTACCCCCAAATAGGGCCTTTTGGCTTATAATTAATTTAAATGATCTATTATGTTAACAAAAGTCGACAAAACATAGTTTTATAGAACTTTAAATTACACTACCGATTTTTGTAATGATCGGGCTTCATTTGACCCTATCCCCCATACAAACTCCCCTTCAGAAAATGACTTAAAAGTCAAAATTCACTTACAAACACTAATAACACTTTTAAACTCTACATAAATAATATTGAAGAAGACTTAACTCCCCCTACCAACATTTTTAAGGATAGGGCCATATTTTGCCCTACTCCCCTTTGAACACTCTTAAAAAAAATCTCTTTTTTTGCCAAAAAAAAGTAAAAATATTCCGAAATAAAGTTAAAACAAGTAAGATTGTTATATTCGGCCATGCCGAATCTTATATACCCACCATCAAATCATTCATGTTTATGTAGAATTTTACTGATGTACTCACATTTTTGGGTCAGTAATAAGTATTAAAGTCATTTTCAGAAGGGGACCTTGGTAAGGTCAATTATAAATCCATTTTCATTAAATTTATGAAAATGATTTTATTTCCTATAAAACTTTTTTATGTCGAATTTTATTGCTTTATATATGTATGTTATGAGCAGATATGAGCATAAATTTAAGTTCTCATTAAACATGTTTGTGTTGAATTTCACCGCTATTGATACATCTCTTAGCGATAAAGTTATTTTCTGAAGGGGGCATTATAATAGGGATATGAGAAAACGTGAACCGATATTCTTACTTTCAATAAGGATCGATCCTTATAAAATTTGACAGGGAGATTTTGGCTCGCACGAAACTTGTGTATGTAGAATTTTGTAGTAATGAGCGTTGAATTCGTTGTCTAAAGGGCACCTTATTAGGGGTTAGATAATGATTCTCTTAGCCAGTTATTGTCTATAAAGTCATTTTCTAAAGGGGACTTTATATGGGGGGTAGGGTCAATTATGGACCGATCCTTATAAAATTCTACGAAGAGATTTATGTCCCAATAAAACATGTTTGTGCCGAATTACACCGCTATTGATGCTTCTGTTAGTCAGTTGTGATCGATAAAGTCATTTTCTGAAGGGTACTTTGTATGGGGGGTAGGGTCAATTATGGACCGATCCTTATGAAATTCTATGAAAAGATTTATGTCCCTATAAAACATGTTTGTATCGAATTTCACTGCTATTGATGCTTCTCTTAGCGAGTTATTCGCGATAAAGTCATTTTCTGAAGGGGACTTTATATGGGGGGTAGGGTCAATTATGGACCGATCCTTATAAAATTCTACGAAGAGATTTATGTCACCATAAAACATGTTTGTGCCGAATTACACCGCTATTGATGCTTCTGCTAGTCAGTTGTGAACGATAAAGTCATTTTCTGAAGGGTACTTTGTATGGGGGGTAGGGTCAATTATGGACCGATCCTTATGAAATTCTATGAAAAGATTTATGTCCCTATAAAACATGTTTGTGTCGAATTCACTGCTACTGATGCTTCTCTTAGCCAGTTATTGGCGATAAAGTCATTTTCTGAAGGGGACTTTATGTGGGGGGTAGGGTCAATTATGGACCGATCCTTATAAAATTCTACGAAGAGATTTATGTCATCATAAAACATGTTTGTGCTGAATTACACCGCTATTAATGCTTCTGTTAGTCAGTTGTGATCGATAAAGTCATTTTCTGAAGGGTACTTTGTATGGGGGGTAGGGTCAATTATGGGCCGATCCTTATGAAATTCTATAAAAAGATTTATGTCCCCATAAAACATGTTTGTGCCGAATTACAGCGCTATTGATGCTTTTGTTAGTCAGTTATTGGCGATAATGTCATTTTCTAAAGGGGGCCTTATATGGGGGCTAGGCGAAATCGTGGACCGATATTGCCCATTTTCAATACCAAACAAACTGGATCAACTATAAGTATCTGTGCAAAATTTCCGTTTGGACTCTATCGTGTTTTCAACAGACAGACAGACAGACAGACGGACAGACGGACGGACATGGCTAGATCGTCTTAGAATCTAATAAGGACCCAGAATATATATACTTTTATGGGTCTTAGACGAATATTTCAATGTGTTACAAACGGAATGACAAAAACAATATACCCCCCATCTTTTTTGATGGTGGGTATAAAAACAAACCAAATGCTTAATTTTTTTAAATAATCCCCATTTTTAACATACATACTGACTGGTGTAGGGTATCATATGGTCGACTACGCCCGAATATACATTCATACTTGTTTTACTGTGTCATTTTGTTGAGTGATGTCAAAAACTAAAAGTAGTAAGAGAGAAGAACTCGTTGAACTTTTAGTCATGTATAATTTACTCTCCAAAATTTAGTATTTTTGTTGCTGTTGTTGAATTATTTTTATCAAACTAATGGATTTGTTTGCTGCTTCACACACATGCACACATGTTGAAATTTAACACTTCCTTTGTTTAATTTAAAAAGTGTTTAAATTAAATAAAAATTTAAATTTAATAAAATATTTAAACAATAAATATTTCCGTTAAAAATTTATATTTAAAAAATATATATTGATTCGCTTTTTAGAGAGGAAAAGTGAAAAAAAAAAACTAACAGAAAACTTTTGAAGTTGATTTTATTGAAATCGATATATAAAACTTAAAATTGTATAAAATTTAAGTTTTTTCCAAATAAAATGTTATTATTATTTCATAAGCTCAGCTGCATGAACATATATTAAAAATATGCCATATATTCCAATCACACTTATATTTTCCATTATATACACAACAATAAGCTTTAAAAGATATGAAAAGTATTAAATGTTCGGTCCAGCTGAACAACAAATACATACATACATAAATGCCGCCACCACTAACACTTATTTATGCACACATACATATACTTTCCTCTCACCTAGTGCCTGACATATTCGCACACTTACTTAGTTTTTTTTAATTTTAATGAAAAATATACATAAATTTTTATCTTTTTGTTTTAACATTAAAAAAAAGTATGAAACACCTGCTGCCATTTTGCTTTTGTTATCGTTCGTTCGTGTACATTGGTTAGATGGTTGAGTTTGTCGTACATAACAGTTCAACGTTACATTTACCGCTAATAATTGTTTTTGTTAGTTTTTACTGTTCTTAATGTGTAAATGTGTATTTGGTACAATATACTTAATATTACCTCAACATTTACTATCAAATGACGATGGTTATGGTAAGAAAATTCTAATGTGGATTGTTTAAGTCCATATATCTTTGAATAACTCAGAATCTTGTGGTACAAGAATCCTGCCTATATCCTATATATTTTCTTAATATTCGGACAACTCTTACAGATGCTTGTTGCAATAACTCAGAAGTTTGTCCTACAAGAATTCTGTCTACATACTATATATTATCACTAGCTATACCCAGTGTGCTTCGCTACCCTCATCGTAATGGAATAAAATAAATATCATTATTGTAAAAGTATATATATATATATCTGCAATATCAAAAATTCCCCTTTTAGAGAACTCTTTAAGTTTGATTGATTCTAGCCTCAATATTACAGAAAATTAGAAAAAACAGTTGAAGAACGAAAAAGTACCAGACAGTGCCTTTTTATACATTTTCATTAAATCAGAATGACGCATGTTTAATTTTCAACCAGAAACCAAAAAAATCGCATAAAGATTTTTATACAATCAGGAAGCTACATGTCCAATTTAATATTTTTAGGTTCAATATTATAGAAAATTCGAAAAGTATTAGTAAAAGAACAAAAAAGTACCAGAGTATGCTTTTTCAATTTTCGTTCAATTGGGATGCTGCGTGTTTAATTTTATGTATATATATGCAATATTTTAGAAAGCTCTAAAAGTACCAGTACCAGTGAAGTACGAAAAAGTACCAAAGGACCTATTTTATTTAATTTCATGTTCCTAAGTTCAATATTATAGAAAATTCAAAAAGTACCAGAAAATATTCCAGTTTAAATTTTCATTTACTCAAGTCCCTGATTGCTTTTAAAGATTCTAATTAACTCCGGGCTCCACATGCTTAATTTCATGTTTCTAGGATCAATATTATAAAAACACAAAAAGTACCTTTTGAAGAACGAAAAAGTACCCTTTATAGTTTCTCACTTAATCCAGGCTCTAAACGCTTAATTTCATGTTTCTAGGTTCAATATTATAGAAAATTCAAAATGTACCTTTTAAAGAACGGAAAAGTACAAAAAAGTCCCCTTATATAGGTCCTCACTTAATCCGGGCTCTACATGCTCAATTTCACGTTTCTAGGTTAAATACTATACAAAAATCCAAAAAGTATCTTTTGAAGAACGAAAAGGTTTCAAAAAGTCCCCTTTTATATGTTCTCACTTAATCCATACTCTACATACTTAATTTCATGTTTCTAGGTTCAATATTATAAAAAATTCAAAAAGTACCTTTTGATGAACGAAAAGTCCTCTTTTATAGATTCTCATTTACTCCAGGCTCTACATGGTTAATTTCATGTTTCTAGGTTAAATTTTATAGAAAACTCAAAAAGTATCTTTTGTAGAACGAAACAGTACCAAAAAGTCTCCTTTTATAGATTCTCATTTACTCTGGGCTCTACATGCTTAATTTCATGTTTCTAGGTTCAATATTATACAAAAATCCAAAAAAGTACCATTTGAAGAACGAAAAAGTACCAAAAGTCCCTTTTATAGGTTCTCACTTAATCCATCCTCTACATACTTAATTTCATGTTTCTAGGTTCAATATTATAGGAAATTCAAAAAGTACCTTTTGAAGAACGAAAAAGTACCAAAAAGTCCCTTTTATAGATTCTCATTTACTCCGGGCTCTACATACTTAATTTCATGTTTCTAGGTTCAATATTATAGGAAATTCAAAAAGTACCTTTTGAAGAACGAAAAAGTACCAAAAAGTCCCCTTTTATAGATTCTCATTTACTCCGGGCTCTACATGCTTAATTTCATGTTTCTAGGTTCAATATTATACAAAAATCCAAAAAGTACCATTTGAAGAACGAAAAAGTACCAAAAGTCCCTTTTATAGGTTCTCACTTAATCCATCCTCTACATACTTAATTTCATGTTTCTAGGTTCAATATTATAGGAAATTCAAAAAGTACCTTTTGAAGAACGAAAAAGTACCAAAAAGTCCCCTTTTATAGATTCTCATTTACTCCGGGCTCTACATACTTAATTTCATGTTTCTAGCTTCAATATTATAGGAAATTCAAAAAGTACCTTTTGAAGAACGAAAAAGTACCAAAAAGTCCCCTTTTATAGATTCTCATTTACTCCGGGCTCTACATGCTTAATTTCATGTTTCTAGGTTCAATATTATACAAAAATCCAAAAAGTACCATTTGAAGAACGAAAAAGTACCAAAAGTCCCCTTTTATAGTTTCTCACTTAATCCATCCTCTACATACTTAATTTCATGTTTCTAGGTTCAATATTATAGGAAATTCAAAAAGTACCTTTTGAAGAACGAAAAAATACCAAAGAGTCCCCTTTTATAGATTCTCATAAAAAGTACCTTTTGTAGAACGAAACAGTACCAAAAATTCTTCTTTTATATATTCTCATTTACTCCGGGCTTCTAGGTTCAATATTATACAAAAATCCAAAAAGTACCTTTTGAAGAACGAAAATGTACCAAAAAGTCCCCTTTTATAAATTCTCATTTACTCCGGGCTCTACATGCTTAATTTCATTAACGAAATAAAAATTCTATTCCAAAATGTTGCAACATCGTAGTGGGAGCCCGTTATTACGTATTTATATGTATAAGTTAATAAACCAAAATCAATGTTTTATGAAAAAATTACCAAAAATAGGTACAATTTTCACCCCTTAAACATCCGAATAACCAAAAAGTACTAAATTTATATTTTTATTTTTTCGTCAAGTTATGAAGGAGTCAAAAATATTGTTTGAATGTTCACTGGTTTTAAAGATACATGGGGTGCAAAAAAAGTACCAAAATACAGTTTTTACCCGTTTATTCCCTAAAGGGGCCGAAATTGAAAAAAGTACCAGACACCTGTTCGCTTATTTTTTAAATGAACGACGATAAGCTTTAAACTATTTTTGTATCTTTTCTAGTTTAGGAGATATGAGGTTACCGATTTTACCCGTTTTTACCCTTTTTTACCCCCTAAACATTCGAATTTCCAAAAATCCCGTCTTAGTGGATCTATTTGGTGGGAGACCAACCCCCTGTCCAAATTTCAACTCTTTAGCTTTAACCGTTTAGGCTGTGCGATGATGAATCAGTCAATCAGTCAGTCAGTAACGTTAGAATTTTATATATATAGATAATATTCAGACAATTCATACAAAAGCTAGTTGCATTCCTGAACCAACTTGGCATTAGAACTACGTTCTTTTTGATCATTTGATTAATTTAAGAAATTTCGTTGTAATGAACATCCAGAAAACTAAGCTAATGATAACTTTGTAACTTTAAAACATAGAAGCTCAAGATTACCATTTCATAGCACGCGTGATAGGGTAAGAAAATTCGCTAAGTTGATACACACATTAAACGTATAGTTAATTATTCTTTTTATAAAGAGCAATATCAGTTGGTTTGCTCTCAAGTTGAAAAACAAAATCAGCATTTGTCGAAGCATGATCTGTGAGCGACATTTTTCAAATACACACAGAAATACAACAACAAAATTTTGAGAAAACCGAATTAATGTAGTAGAAGATGAGAGAACAGTTGATAGTTTTTTATATACAGAAAATCCATAATAAATATTTGACAGTTAGCATATACTTTATAGTTTGTAGTCATATTATTACTAAACTTTTATTTTCGATTGAATTCTGTTCTCTGCTGCTTTATTAACACAAAAAACTATGCTATGTGTTTGAGCACCACTGCTTTTAAATGTCTCCCTCTCCTCAGGTATTTGTGTGAATCAAAAGTAAATAATGATTACTTAAGTCCTGACTATAGACTAGCAAATAAAACTAGATTAGAAGTTATTAAAGACTACATTATGTTCCAGATTATAGACTACACAAAAGTCAGACTTTATATAGAAAATAGTCAAAACTTTTGATAAGACTAGAATATAGTCCAGAATATAGACTATTGTCCAGCCTATAGACTACACTATTACCACAACCCTATTAGTCAAGGCTGGGTCACCTGTCTGACATCAGGGTCACCAGTCTGCTCTTCTTATTTCCAAAGCCGTTTCAGTAACGACTATGTTATGAATACCTGAAACACCTGTATAGACGCCCAAATTATTGTGGCTATCTTTCATTGAGAAACATACAAGACACCATATAAACCGAAGTATGAGGTATACATGAAGGATGATAGCAGTAATAACAGGTCATTGGGAGATTGACATGCAAGCCGGCTTGACTCCTCTTCAGTGAACAATGTCGTAGTTGAAAAGACAGGAAAAGAAAGAAGCGGTCTGTTAATGTACTGCTCTAGTCGTTGAGATAAACTGTTGCCTTAACAACTAGTTTATATCTAATTTTGGTGAAATATCTTGATCTAAGCTGAATCCTAAGATGTTTCTCAGCTGCAGGCTGACTAACACTACTTCGTGGTCCGGTCAAAACGTAGTATTTTCGACTCTATTTCACAGTTCGCTACAGTAAACTAACCAACCAATAAAGAACACTATAGACCAGTCTATAGACTTAATTATAGTCCAGACTACTGTAGTCTATTTACCGGTCTATAATGCAGACTTTAGAATATATTATAGCCAAGACTATAGACCAGATTATGGTACAGACTATAAACTAAACTATCGTCTAGACTATCTATACTATCTATACTATAGACTAAAGTCCATACTCAAGGCTAGACCAAACTATATTCCAAACTTTAGAGATAAATATTGCCAAGACTATAGACTAGACTGTAGTCCAGACTAAAAAAAGAAACAATAACCCAGGCTATAAAATAGACTGTAGTTCAGACTATAGACCACATTGTAGTCTGAATTATAGAATACACTATAGTCCAAACTATATAGACTAAATTATATACTACACTTTAGTCCAATCTTAAGACTAAACTATTCCAGACTATTGACTAGAATTTAGTTATGACTCATGACTATAGACTACAATATAGTCCAGACTATAGACTTTAGTCCAGACCAACGCCAAGCTAATCAGAGAAATTTTAGAAGATAGCACCCGTAAAAGTTTATAACTCTCAGTCAAGACAGATATTGTGTCATTCTGAGCCTATTATTCGTAAACTTTAGATTGCATTGTCTGCTTAAAATATACCTTCTCAGTTTTATATTTCGCTTTTGTAATTTTTCCTGTAAGATTATGTCGTTTATGCAACATATGTAACATTAATTATTTCTCACTTGAACAAAAATGTATGATGGTAGACACCATTTATTATTATAATGTTTGTCATACCTCCTGCTCTGTAGCAGTGACTACTACATACATAAGTACATAAGTACCTAGTGTTCCGAAAACTGCTCTAACTTAAATAGAAAATGGATTTGATGTTAACTACTGAGAAAAAAGACAATGAAGAAGAGATTTGGAGCACAAAAATTCTAGAATTAGAAACCAACTACTAATTTGAAATATTTTAACTGTGACAAAATAATAATGGAAAAAGCACTTTAAAAAGTGGAGTTATTTTTTCATTTTATATAGTAAAAGAATATAGAGTGACAAAATTACACTAAAACAAGAAAGTATAATCGGGAGCGGACGGTCATATAATATGCTACACCTGTTATGATGAGCACAAAAGCCCCTTTTTTGGGGGTTCTGTTGTATGGGGGCTATGTGAAATAAATGACCGATTTTAACCATTTATCCTTAAAGGTAGATATAGGACGAATATTTTTGTGCGTTTCAAAAATCAACACAAACCCAATATACTCTCACCACTAAAGTGGTGTAGGGTATACATAAACGAAATAATTTGAAAAGGATTTTGTACAAACTAAATATTTATTTAAGGATTTTTAGAATCAGCTAGAATTCCAAGATCTACATTAGTAAAACCAAATAAAAATCATTAAAAATATTAAATTTTCTCAACAAAGAAAAATGTTAAAGAATAATTATCAAACTCTTTACAAAGTTGCCAATTAGAAACAAATAACTAATTAAGTAATATTTTAGCAATAATTATTCAACTGTTTTATTAGTTTTATTTTCTTTCGGAAGTTTTTCTTTACTCTTCCTTTAAAACGACCTCATTACCCCAACCAAATATATGTGTACATCCATTACAATTTCAATGACTAAGTAAATAGCAAAGAGAAGTTTCCTGTAAACATCCATTAAAATCATTTATACACATCAATAACAGTCATTAATTTGTTTATGAAAAGCGCAAAAATAGCAGCAAAATAGAAAATCCAACTATTGATTCGATTTTCATTTGTTATTTATTTAATTAAAGAACTTCAAAAGAACATGAACAACAAAAATATTTTCGGTTAAATTAATTGAATTGTTTTTAATTCTTGTGAATTGAATTTCTTGTTGTTTAGTTTCTGTACGAAATATAAACAATAAGTAAATTTTGTATATTTTTACTATTTAGTTTTCAATAATAAAATTGAATTTTCTTCAATTAACATCAATTAAAAGTGGGGTTTTTATTTGCTGTACAGAGGAGAGGAAACAAAAATGTTGTTTGAATACCCCAGGAAAATTTGGCACTCTGGGGAATTCTAGATAGCTAAAAGAAAATTGCCACATATATGAAGATTCACCGAAAATATCCTGAAGCTTTTAATGAAGGTATGCTTATATACTAATATACGTTTTGCACAGAACCGCTCTATGAAGAGTGGTGCATAGTCTAGTCTATAGTCTAGTCTATAGTCTAGTCTATAGTCTAGTCTATAGTCTAGTCTAATCTATAGTCTAGTCTATAGTCTAGTCTATAGTCTAGTCTATAGTCT
>NC_060953.1:48009376-48010803 GCF_022045245.1 Lucilia cuprina | reverse complement strand
CTAGACTATAGACTAGACTATAGACTAGACTATAGACTAGACTATAGACTAGACTATAGACTAGACTATAGACTAGACTATAGACTAGACTATAGACTAGACTTAAGGTGGGTATAGACCCAATAATATTGTGTGTTACAAACATCAGCACAAACCCAATATACCCTCCCCACTAAAGTGGTGTAGGGTATAATCAGACTTTTACTAAAGTATTTTGTTTTTAAATTAAAATGCTTTTATTAGATCTCAACTTTTCATAATCAATTAAAATATATATTTTTTAATTTATATACAATATCATTGCCTACTTTCAGGTGCTACGTTAAATATGTAAAAGTTCTTCACATTTCCGGTAAGTCGTTATTTTCTTAATTTATCACTTTTTCCTTTAAAAAAACTTTACATCATACCCAGTTAAACACTAAACCAACTGATTGAATACCTTCCTCGCTTTTTAAAATAACATGAACAAACAAACTAAATAAAACAACTTAAAGCAGAATTTTTATATGCATATTAGAAAGTAATGAATCTCTAGGGGTTCTAACAAGATGTCAACAATAAAATAAAGCAAGCAACCAAAACCACTAAGAATAATAAAACAGCATCAATGTTTAAAATGAAAAAAGAAATTAAATGTTATAAATTATGGTGGCAAGTAGATGGTAATATTTCTTTCGTTTATTTAAAAACGAGATGAAAAAATAAAAACACAAAGTTTTTATTTGCCAAAAAAAGTCCTTGTACAGAAGTTTTCAACCACAAGTTCATTCTATGTTTAACTCACAATACAACACCTACACAAGCAGTTTGGTTTTAATATTTGTTTCGTTGATTTTCCTGTTTTTTTGGTTTTCTTTTTGTAACGGTCGGTGTTGAAGTAGAGAGTTAAAAAAAGGTAAATATTAAGCAATCAAAAATTCATTTATTTCTCATTCGACCAACAACGTCATTGAATTGTTATGGGTGCTTGTATGTGAGTTTGTTATGAATCAACAACAAACATCATTATTTTCTTACTCGAATTTATGTTGTTTTTATTTCACCTGTTCTCGTTTTTATTTGGAATCCCTATAAAGATTGCAATTAGTTTTTATGTGAATTCTTTCTCTATTGACTGCTGTGTTAATATAAAGGGTTTCTCTTTAATTTTTACTACTTTGAAGAAGTATGTATGTGATTGTGGTAAAATAAAAGTTTTTTTAATTGATTGTAATCTATTATTATTGGTAGCAGTTCGTATGGCAACATCAGAGATCATCAATCAAATTTGAGTTCAAAATATTTCAGTCAGAAGTTTTAAGATATTTTTTTTGCGTTAAATTATAGACTATAGACTAGACTATAGACTAGACTATAGACTAGACTATAGACTAGACTATAGACTAGACTATAGACTAGACTATAGACTAGACTATAGACTAGAC
>NC_060953.1:47992078-48009276 GCF_022045245.1 Lucilia cuprina | reverse complement strand
TATAGTCTAGTCTATAGTCTAGTCTATAGTCTAGTCTATAGTCTAGTCTATAGTCTAGTCTATAGTCTAGTCTATAGTCTAGTCTATAGTCTAGTCTATAATCTAGTAGTATAATCTTTAGTCAAATCTATATAGTCTCTAGTCCATAGTCTACGGTATAGTTTAAAGTCTAGTATACAGTCTAGTCTATAGTTTCGTCAACAGTTTAGGCTACAGTCTAATATAAATTCTAGTCTATAGTCTAGTCTGTAGTCTAATTATATTAATATTTTGTCCAATAAACAACATATGAAACACTTCTACATGTACCCTCGTAATTATAATAATAATAAAAACAACTTTAAAACAATTATTATCTTTCCTTAACACAAATTCAGCATGTAATTTATCAAGTAAATAAGATAGCTTGGCTTTGGTATAACTTCCTAGTACGATAATCAACTATGGCCGCCAGCTAAAAGACGCGTCAAATTTAAATTGGTTTCATCAGTATAAATTTACTAGAATGTTTATAATAAAACTGCAAAGTATTTATTTTATTTTTTCGATGAGTTTCTTTAATTTTCTTTTCCTTTTAAATTTGTTGAAGTACCAACCACAGTTAGAAGTCTAATTTCATAAAGAAACTCAACTAACAAACGCTATAGAGCATTTGGGGAAAATTTGCCCAATTAACATCACTTGTACTGTGTACAGGAGAAACATACAGTCAGCCAGCAATTCGGCCTTTCATTCATTGTGGTTTTTGGTAGATATTCTGTGCGAAAATATTTTAATAAAGTTTTGTACAAAGATGTTGATGACTTTTTTGTGCTATCCGGCTGGTTGGATTTATTATTATGGAATTCTTTGTCAATTTGTTCTCTGGCGTTGTAGTGTTTTTCTTTTTTAAGAGGCAGAGACAGAATATTTGAGTTTGTCAATAAGAGGAAGAGACGAAAAAACTGGAAAATGTCATAAAATGTTTAACAAATAAAAAGTGTGTAATTGAAATAAGGTTTTTTATGGCGAAAGCTTTAGCTTAGAGTATGGTAATCTATGCCCACAAAAAAAGTTTGGAATTTATCTTTGCAACACCTTTTTAAGTGATTTTAATAGCTAACTTATATCTGAAGATGGGGAAAACTCTGATCATACCTAAAAAGTTTTTTGTGTGATCATATCTTGTAGTTTTTGACAATTACTAATATCAGACTAAAGGTAATAAAAAAGTTCTTTAATAATCCGAAAACTTTGAAACTTGTTTTGCATATTGAAACATATTCGACTGACTTGCTCTGGCAGCTACTTCAACATTTCTACAGTTCTCATTACCAACTTATGTCAGAAATAGTTAAGATTTGTTTCAATATGTTGCAGAGAGTTCTGTGATTATTTAAATTATTCCCTGGAGTATTAAAATTGATACAGCTGTCGCTAAGTTTAACGTGTTAGAAAATAAATCATTCCGGAGCGGCTGCATAGCAATAGCACCAATTATAATACTTCCCCACGACACTTGGAACATCGCTCCGGAGCACCTCATGCACACGCGGCCAGAGATTGTCAGTGACAGACATATCAACTAAAAAAGAATTGATTCGAATTGATAAAGCTGTCGCTAAGTTGAAAGCATTTAAAACAATAAAACATTCCAAAGCGGCTGCCTTTCCACGACAATTGGAACTTTGTTCCGAAACTACCTAGTGACAGATGTATAAACCACATTTGAACTCTCCACACAACAACATTCCTTTAATACAATAAATGTTGGCTTTACACCCACAGGCAAAGGCAAAAGATTTTCATTTGTTCAATAGATGCATTAATAGAAGCAATTGAAAACTCACCTCAATGTAGTTTTTTTATTTCCTTCACGTTTCTAATATATTTCTATCACAGTTGAATACAACACTCTCACATATTTGTTTTCAACACTATTTAATACAATTTTCCACAATTTCATAACAATTGTACTAAAATTAACACACAATTCACAAAATTAACACAATTTTCTTTGGTAAACAAAGAGTTTTACAGCTAACGGTAAATTTCTGACAAGAATAACAAGTACATCATTCACAATAGTGTAGATATATCAACACAATAGTTAAAGTAAACATGGTTGTATTATTTAGTATCAGATAAACTAGAGTGGATAGTAGGGTTCTATAAATCGACTTTCGAATAATCGAAATAATCAACTTTTTGACGAAAAAGAGTCGAAGTCGACTATTTTGTTCTAAAAAAGTCGATAACTCTACTATCGTCTGTGAAAAAGGTCGAAAAGTCAACTTTGTTAATAAAAGTCGAAAAATCTGAAAGTCGAAAAAAGTCGTAAAGTCGAAAAAGGTGGATAAGTCGAAAAGTCGTAAAAAGTCGAAAAGTCAGAAAAGGTCGAAAACTCGAATATTGTAGAAACATCTCAAAAGTAGTCGAATATTTTAAAAAAGTGGAAAAAAGTCAAAAACTCTAAAATAGTCGGAAAAACTCGAAAATTGTCGGAAAAAAGTCGAAAGAAGTCGAAAATAGTCAAAAAGTCGGAAAAAGGCGAAAAGTAGAAAAAAGTCGAAAAGTCAAAAAAAATAGAAGAGTCGACTATTTATAAAATATTTAGAGTCTAACTAAATGAAAAAAGTCGAAAAGTCGACTTTTCGTTTCAACTATAGAACTCTAGTGGATAGTAGCAAAAAATAAAATTCTCAAACTTTCTTTTTTCATTCATAAATCTAAAAACTTTAAAAGATATTATGAAACGGAAAAAAGTTGACAAAAATCCGACTTCTACAACTTTCTCAGAATCAACTTTTTGGCGAAAAAGTCGAAATCCAATAACATGTTAAAAAGAAGTTGTAAAATATATTTTTTAGTTAAATTAATTAGTTAAATATATAAAATATATTCTTTGAAGAAAACTTTCAAATTTAACTGTCAAATACTTATAACAATTTAATTCACTATAGCTTTTAAAAGTATTAACAACACAATCACAATAGCAAAAGTAACCATAGTCACCTTTATGTTTATAATAAGCAAAAAGTGTATTTATATATACATTAATAAATAATTGTTTAAAAATAATTAAAAATTGACAAATATATTTTAGTTTCATTAAAAATTATATTTAGAAAAATTAACAATAGTAAGTTTATTGTTATGCAGAATTTATAAACATATATTCATTGAACATCAAAGTAATCATTTGTTTAACACCAAAAACTACAACACTAACCGCATGAGCTAAATGTCATTTTGCTGTATGTGTTTACGTAAATTTTAATGCAGAATAATTTTTAAAGATTTTTATTTCTAATTCACTTAAAACTTAAAATAAAACTATAAAAATGAATCAAGCCGAAGTGACCAAATTAATGTCACAATTGCGTTTTGCAGTAAGACCCAAAAAACGTAACCTGAGAAATGCCGATGGTCCCGAGGGACGACTAATGAAGTTAAGAAAAACAGTAACAGCTCTTGTCAAAAATGAACGTATAGAATTGTATCACAATCGTGCCGATGAGGCCAGAGGATATGTGGAACTGGTAAGAAGATTACCATAAAGAAGATGTTATCTTATAATACATATGTTTTCATTTATTTTTTGCAGCTAATATCTGATGCCATACGTTATGGCGATCGCCATAAGGCCACCATGGAGTTGGCCGATTTTTGGTTATTGGAAAAACAATTGGTTCATAAATTATTCAAAGTTCTGGCACCACGTTATGAAAACAGTAACGTTTCCTATACACGCATGTACAAGGCTCCCCGTGACTATCCAGGCATGTACTATCAAAAAGCTGTTTTGGAATTGAGAGGCAATCCCTATCCTTCGCTATTACCCGATTTCTCACAAAATCGTAATTTCATTCATAATGTTCTATTGGATGAGGCTCGCAAAGATTACAGACGTGAGAAATTGGCAGATTTAGCTACGAAAATGGCTAATGCTTCTGAGGAGGCGCCAAAGGAACAGATAAAAGATTCTAAGCCGGTTGTGGAAGAGAAGAAAGAATAGTTCAGAGTGTTGTATTTTTTTAGTAATTTCTTAGTTATTTTTCTTTAAGAAAAGCTTTAAATTTTTATTTGTTAAGAGAGTGTAATGGAAGAAATATAAAGTGTAAAAATTGAAGACGAAGACCATTATTTTAAGTGCAATTTTTTCGAAATAATTTCGATAATTTTTTTACTTTTATCGAAAATTTTTGATAAATTTTCTTTTAAAAAAAAAAATTTAAACTTTTCATAGAGGATTTTCCATAAATTTCTTGTTTTATAGCAAATTTTCGATATTTTTCGTTTCTTTTAGAAAATTTTTATAGAAAACGATTGATATTTTTTTTTTAATTTTTTACAAATTTTCGTTTGTAGAGAAAATTTTCGATAAATTCCCTTTAAAAAAAAAAAATTGGATAATTTTTTTTTTTTTTGTAAAGAAAATTTTTGATACATTTTTTTTTTGCATGTTCGTTAAATAATTTTTATAGAAAATTTTTGATAAATTAAAATTTAAATAAAGAAAATTTTCAATAAACATTCTTTTGTATAGAGAGTTGAATAATTTTTCTTTTCTAGAGAAAATTTTCGATATATTTACTTTTTATAAAAAAAATGTTTAATAAATTTCGATAAGTTTGTTTATCGAAAATTTTAGATAAATTTTCTTTTTACACTTTTTTATATAAAATAAATTTTCTGTTTCATGGAAAATTTTTGAAAGTTTTTCTAAAAATTTTCAATAAATATTCTTTTGTATAGAAAGTTTTCGATAAATATTCTTTTGTATAGAAAGTTTTCGATAAATTTTCTTTGTCATAGAAAATTTTCGATAAATTTTACTTATAGAAAAGATTCGAAAAACTGTCATATTTTTTGTGAAAAATTTCAAAAATTTTTTGTAGAAAAATTGAATAAATTTATCCAAATTCAATAATTAATTAATTTTAATTTTATAGAAAATAATTTTTTATTTATTCATTTTTGATCAAAGCTCTTATGGGCCAAATGATTAAAGAAATTTCTTAAATGGAGGAAATTTACATTATAATAGAAATATTAATTAATAATTTTAACTTTTTGTAGAAAATTTTCGACAAATTATATTATAAATTAATTTAACTTGTATAGTTAATTTTATAGTAATTTTATTGTAAATCTTCCATTTCCCTTTACATTTTCTTTTGATAAAATATATAAAATATTAATACTTTTATTACAAATAACTTCTTTTCTCTACGTGTATTTTTAGTTTACCACTCACAATATTCAAACATCTGACTTTTGCTTACGCAGAACAACTCTGTCTTTAAAACAGCTGGTTTATCATGCTATTGTAAATGAATGTACCAATTTGCCACCAAATATTCGGCTTTAAACCGACTAAACATAGCCGCCGAACAAAATGTCAAAACCACCGCCGTCGAAAATCTTTCAGCTTAATACGGCTTACAACTTTGGCATATTATATATAATTTACAGAATACATTCGCTAAATTTATGGAATTTTACAATATAAAATTAATTTGTTTTCATTTAAGCATGTTTTCTTTTATATAATAAGCCGCTCATTGAATTTTGCTCGGTGTAAAACTTTGCTCAACGTTGTACATGCTTCACCTCAGATATTTTCATGTTTTTACGAGAGCCTAATTCAAACCTACTGCCAAATGAAAATCTGCTTAAAATTTTTGGCGCCAAACTGTTTTCTGCTTTTTATTTGCAAAAAAATTTGTTGTGGTGTGTGTGTAAAAATCTAAAAAGACAGAAATAATATTCTTTAAATTGGATCCGGTACTAACCACGGTGGGTAAGGTCACCTACAGAAAATGACTAACGTGCATAACTAACATAAAATTACCAGTGTAGCTATAAAATATCAATTGAAATCTCTATAGGCCATAATTGACTCTGCCCCCCCATATAAGGTCACCTTCAATAATTGATTTTAACGGTTTTTACGGACTTAATAATACGTCAAAAAATGTATAGTTAATACATCATTCCAAAAGTTTAGCATTATGATAGAATTATAGTAGAATTAAAATAAATAATTTATATTATGGAGATCTTGGTCCACAATTGACCCAATTCCTCATTGAAGTTCATATTCCTAAAATCACGCTAACATTCTTATTAATCTAATGATCAAAGTCCATGTATATGACCACTGCCGAAATTTGCTTCTTTACAACATATGTATGTTTTGCTGATGGATATATAAGATTCGACATAGCCGAAAATGACACTCTTAAAGCGGGTTTTACTGACAAAGATAATCTACATTCTTTGTTTAAACCCACCACACGAGAAGATGCGAAAATGATACGAATTCGTTTGATTAGAAGAACAAAGTTATTTGGACAACAATCATATTCGTATTGCGGAATATACCTCCTTCTAGAGGCATTGTGCGGCCAGGGTGAAACCACCAAGTAATACCTCTAGAAGATAAAAAAGAGACCGTGATAGTTAAACAGCATGGTGATAATAAGAAGATTTCTTAATATAAACGTCAGGAAGATATATAAGAGATATGACCCTATTATTATTATTATTATTATTATTATTATTATTATTATTATTATTACTATTATTATTAATCCATATTTTGTGTTTTCAGTAATCAGTTTTTAAATTTTATGAATTAATCAAATTATTATTTTTTACTTTTTTTCCATCCCTGCATAATTTCTCGCACAACTTTTGTGCTTGCTCTATTTTATTGTTATGAATTATATACAAAATCTCTCTTAAAAAGTCTCTCGGATTCCGTTATTATTTAAAATCTTTAAAAATTTTAAAATTAAGCGCATTTTTGAGAACTTAGCCGGCTTACAGTCGATTTTAAACTGCCACCGCCATTAATATTTGTCGGCACAGGACTCTGGTAAACAAGCGTCTTTTTAATAGTGAAAAAAGAAATTAATTTGCTTTTTAAAATAAATTAATTAAACTTAAACAATAAAAATCTAACAAATATGGAAAGTGATAATGAAAGTCTACCCGAGAGCAATGTTTTTTATTTTGAAAGTGATCATTTGGCTCTAAGAGGCAATCGCGACTATACAAATATGTTGCGCACCATTGCAGTTTTAGAGGCTCAAAAAATCCGAGTTCAACAGCACATTGAAGAATTGGCTTTGGCTAAAAAACGTTATCTGGAAGACCCAGAACTGTTTCTTACAAAAATTAAAAATAATGAAGAGATAATCAGTCCTAACTATATGACCATTGCAAGTGTAAGTAAAAATCTTCGGAAGTTTAAAGAACACATTTCTATATGAAACATTTTTTTATTGCCAGATACCCGAAATATCTCATTATGATGATATGCCACCTGAGGAAATAAAAATCAAAGAAGAAACTAACTTGAGCACCTCTACAGAACAGAAAACTGATGTGCAAATTAATAGAGGCCGTGTAGTGGATGAAACTAAACCGGAAACCTTTAATCAACTGTGGACAGTGGAAGAGCAAAAACGTCTAGAAGAACTATTAATCAAATATCCCGAAGAACGTATAGAAATGCATCGTTTTACTAAAATAGCCAAAGCTTTAGGAAACCGTACTGCTCGACAAGTATCCAGTCGTGTTCAAAAGTATTTTCAAAAACTACACAGTGCTGGCATGCCTATACCAGGACGTATACCCAAAAACCGGCGTGTGGGTCATGCCAAATCAAAACATTATTACCGTCCTTCCACATTCTTCCCCTCACACAATGTTCCTGTACACATGTCAGAAGACGATTTCTTTTTGCAGGATTTACACATGCCCTCTACAGATACAAATTCCAATGATTCCAAAGTACGTTCCACATCTCTAGATAATATTAGTGATCTTAAGGCAGAACCCATTAACACGGATGTGCAGCAACAAATTGTTAAATTATTGAAAATCATTAAACAAGAAAAACTTTCCACGCCGGAAGGGTACAATCCTGATCCCTTGGCTGCCAAATGTGAATCCTGTCAATTAACTGCGGTCTCCCGCTTACGATGGCGTTGCAATACCTGTTATTGTTCTTTAAATTTGTGTGCCGATTGTTTAGTTCATCAGCTGGTGCAGCAAAAATTTGATCATTTTTCGCATGATGTTGTGGCTGAAAGTGAAATGTGATTATCTTTTATTTTCTTTGTTAATTCTTTTAGATTGTTTACTAATTTTTACATTTTTTATAGATTAATTAAAAGAAATCAAGAAACAAAATTTTATACTAAATAATGTTCAATTAATAATTTCTACAATCAAGACTCAAGATTTATTACTTCTTATCATAATCACCAAACTCATGACACATTCTTAACTTTATTCAATTTTTCGTCATAATTAGAGAAATTGGTAAGTTCATTAAATTTTCTTTTGTACACTTGACTTCTAAAATCACATTAAAATTTGTATATTGTATTAATGGCATTTATACAATATACAAAACTCTCCCATCTGGAAATAATTTGTACCACTTACGAAGCTTGTGATATATGTAATTTTGCAGTTAAAATATATATGTATTTGTATGTTTATGCAATATATTTTCTATTAACCGAACCTGACAATATATCAAAAAGCTTGATATACTTTTTCAATGATATATAATATGCCCCATTTATTAGCCCTTTAAAAAACAATCTCACAAAAATTATGTTTTATATTTTTTTTAAACTGACGTTCACAAATCCATATCGGCACCGATAAATATAAAAATTGTAGACGATTTTTCAGGTTTTCATATTATGTATAGATATATTTTTATATCTTAATAAATGGTCAGTACGAAATTTATTACAAAAAAAAAAAAGAAACAGTAAGTTACCAAAAAGTCCCCTTTTATGGGTTCTCACTTAGTCCAGACTCTACATACTTAATTTCACGTTTCTAGGTTCAATATTATAGAAATTTCAAAAAGTACCTTATGAAGAACGAAAAAGTACCAAAAGGCCCGCTTTTATGGGTTCCCACTTAATCCAGGCTCTATATAATTAATTTAATGCTTCTAGTTTCAATATTATAGAAAATTAAAAAAGTACCTTTTGTAGAACGAAAAATTACCAAAAAGTACCCTTTTTCTAGGTTCTTACCTAGTCAAGGCCCTACATGCTAAATTTCATGTTTCTAGGTTCAATATTATAGAAAATTCCAAAAGTACCTTTTGTAGAACGGAAAAGTACCAAAAAGTCAGTTTTTCTATGTTCTTACCTAGTCAAGGCCCTACATGCTAAATTTCAAGTTTTTAGGTTCAATATTTTAGAAAATTCAAAAAGTAGAACGAAAAAGTACCGAAAAGTCCCTTTTTGTAAGTTTTTACCAAGTCAAGGCCATTCATGCTAAATTTCATGTTTCTAGGTTTAATATTATATAAAATTCAAAAAGTACCTTTTGTAGAACGAAGAAGTACCAAAAAGATCCCTTTTATATGTTCTGATCTAATCCTGGCTTTCGTCTAATCCGTACTCTACATACTTAATTTCATGCTTCTAAGTTCATTATTATAGAAAACTCAAAAAGTACCTTTTGAAAAGCGAAAAAGCATCATCTCATCTAATTCTGAATCTTCGTACTAAATTTCATGTCCCTTGTTTCAATATTATAGAATATTCCAAAAGTAACTTATGAAATTCTCACCTAATTCAGACTCTACACACTTAATTTCATATCTCTGCGTTCAATATTAAAAAAATTCCAAAAGTACCTTTTAAAAACAAAAAAAAGTACCAAAAAGTTCCCTTTTATGGTTTCTAACTTAAGTCAGGCTCCACACCAACTATAATATGAATAAGCAAGCTTAAGTTAATGACAAAATCGAACGAAAAGTCTCTCAATGTTAAAGAAAATCCTAGGAAACTTTTATGTGGCTATAATGTACTTACGTGCATTCAAAACACTTTAGCTCCATTTGCACACGTAATAAAAAAGTACATATTCATAATATTTTATTGAAAAAAATAATTTTCTTCGCAATTTTCCTTTTTTATTTATTTTCTTTGTGTGCAATAAACAAACAATTGATTTCGTACTGAATGTGCTGTCAGTATCGCTCTTTGCTTAAGCAAATAAAATTTGACGAAACTTCACGAAATTTTATTAAGTACATTATAGCTGTCACATACGTTTTATATGTGTTCGCACAGTTGCTTAAGCTGACTTTAGTTTATGTAAGAATATTATAGTTAGGCCCATTACGATTTCACCTTATAGTATATTCGCCTTGGTTAGGCCTTTAATTTCATGTTTCTAAATAACAACACACTAGTGCTGCTCTCGCTCTGCTACTCTTGCTTACGCTCACGCTCTGCCTTGTTTTTATAAACAAGAGTACAATAACAAAATTTACCGTATGATTGTGTATTTTGTTTTTGTTTTTTTGCAATTCCTGTTTGAGCATGAATAAAAAAACTAAATTTTTGAAGAAATTTTCAGAGGTTGTCTCGGATTTTTGCTCATATCTCCGTTACTTATCGACCAAATTTGCTGATTTTAAATAGCGATCTTCCCGAAAGCATGTTTAACAGAATTATTGAATATTCGGATCTCGCCGATATCTGGGGTGCCCTAAAAACTGATTTCAACAAACATACAGACAGACGGACGGACATAGCTTAATCGGCTCCGCTATCTATAAGGATCCAGAATATATATACTTTGTGGGGTCGGAAAATTAGAACTAGAACTAAACTAGAACTGAACTAGAACTGAACTAGAACTGAACTAGAACTGAACTAGAACTGAACTAGAACTGAACTAGAACTGAACTAGAACTGAACTAGAACTGAACTAGAACTGAACTAGAACTGAACTAGAACTGAACTAGAACTGAACTAGAACTGAACTAGAACTGAACTAGAACTGAACTAGAACTGAACTAGAACTGAACTAGAATTGAACTAGAACTGAACTAGAACTGTACATAAAAGATGGAAGCCATCTTTGTTGTCTTGTGTTCTATGATAAATTAAGTAGTACCACAAAATCTGACCATGTCAGGTTTATTTAACACATTGCATCTGTAAGTAATTTCACTTGAAACTAACCTGGCAACTCAGTTGACAATGAGTGAATTTTAATTTGCTAACTGAGAGACCAAAACTATTGAAAGGACCAAGAGAGAGCACACTATTTGTTTTTCCACCGAATAAATGTAGAGCAAACACCACGTTTATGGTGTGTATACGAGTAAGTGGCTAAAATGATTTTGTATAGGTGTGTGCGTGTGCAAGTGTATGTGCGTGTTGGTCCATGAAAGGTAGTAAAAACATGAAACAAGACTTAAATCAGAATCAAAAGTGTCAGTGTAAATGAAAGAGAGTGTGTTCACTATACACACATTCACAGTAAAAGGACACAATACCCCAAGAAAAAAGACAACATAAACAAAATAAAGAGAACATTTTGGATGCTGCTAATGCTTTTTAACTACGAACACAAATCTGTTCTGTGCTTCGACGAGTGATTGTCATGCATGCGTACGGTTGTGTGTGTATGTATTTAAATGGGATTCTTGTACAAATCGTTTGTAGTGCTGCTAAAAAAGCTTCAAAGGACAATTCAGTTCAGTTCAATCGTCAACCTTCATACAGATGTATGGTACTTGTAATTCGTGTATAATATTTCAAAAAATATCTGTGTCTAAAATAAAATTAAAGAAGTGAAGAAAAAATATTAAACAAAATAAAATATATACCAAAAAGAAAATACATATATAAAAGTGTTTGTGTATATAAGAAGCTGTTTTCAGGCCTACAAATTTATTAAGCTATTTACCAAAAAAGAAAAAGATAAATTTATGATGATAAATGAAATGAATAAAAAATTGGAAATGTTATATTTAACATTTAAAACAAAATGAAAATGTTGCAAACCCACAAAGATACAATCAAAATTTGTAATTCAAATAAGTTGCTTTTAAATGCTGCTTTCGTCGAAAATGTTAAAACGTGTTGTGAAATAACTCGTATGTATTATTCATTTGGGTGTGTGCGTTAACAATGTATGACAACAGCAACAACAACAACACATATACATACACATGTATATGTATGCATACATCCTTCCACAAACATGTACGTACATGTTCAGAGACATGTATGCATCATATATCCTTTTTTTATACAAAGAAACAAGAGGAAATTTTTGTGAGTGAATGAGTGAGTGGTAAAAGTGCGACCGACTGGTATAAACATTTTAAAAATGATGCCAATTTTATTTTTCTTCTTCATATGAAATTCCAACAGCATCAAATGTTAGCAATTTTGTGTATGTTTGTAATATTTTTCTAAATGTTATTGAAATTATTGATAACATGAATAGACATCTAGAAAGCAAAAGGTTTTTCAATATATTTAGGTTTATTTCTATTTGTTAAAGTGAATCAATATTAAGCACGTGCATTGTACATACATACAAACGTTGTCTACAATTTACTGGTAAAGCTAAAACAAAATACTAGTTCGTATTCGTATTTTTTAAAATGTTTTTTAAAGGCATATTATAGATTGCTAGTGTTATTCAAATTAAGAACTATTAGCTGTCTTATATAGCTACTCGACCTCCTGTTTACGGTATTTGGTTCAATTTCGGAATCAGAGTTGTTAGTATTTTCCATTTAATTGTCATCATAGCATCATTATTGAGTCTCCTTTAATAAAATAGTTTATGTCATCCTCTCAGTTATGTACAGTCTTCAATTTCAGATCCAAATTATAAATATCTTTGTGCCAACGTATATGAATTTAATTCTATTGTCTAATGTTAAGTTCCAAATTTTATTGTTAGGGACTCTCTCTGTCACTCTATTATGAATCTGATTTGTATTTTCCAGTAGACATTTCCCTATGTAAGTCATTTAATTGTCATCATTGTTGAGTCCCCTCAAACGTAATAGTTCAGGACTTCTTCTCGGCTATGTACCATATTAAATTTCAGAGCCAGAACCAATAAATTAGCATTACTATAAACACAAACGATTGTTTTGTTTTCTAGCTTAATGTTTTCATTTATTTGGAGTCTCTTGAGATCGAAACTTAAAAATCGTTATTTATACCGATACTCAATTCAGATTTAGTCCAAATCATTCAAATTGTTTAAGTTTATAATTTGGCTTTGGGTTTGAAGCTTTAAGAAATGGGTGGTTCTCTCTTAAACAGAAGTGTAATAATATCAATAAGACATTTATTTGGAAGTATTGAAGACATTATCAAACCGACACCTGACGTAGTAATGGCTTGCTTTTTAATTTCATTCCTTTAATTTGGGCTTCTCATAGTATCAATATCGATATAAACACCTATTATTATAAATAAATATTGCGTATCCCAAATGTGCAACTGTTTGAGACTCTTCGTGATTTTATGCAAAGTCGATTTTTCGACTTTTTTCATTTAGTTAAAAGTCAACTATTAGACTTTTAGTATTTTATAAATAGTCGACTTGTTTCGACTTTTTGACTTTTTTCGTTTTTATACCCTTTATCTTCGTGAGAAGGGTATATATATATAAGTTTGTCATTCCGTTTGTAATTTCTATAATATAATTTTCCGACCCTATAAAGTATATATATTCTGGATTCTTATAGATAGTGGAGTCGATTAAGCCATGTCCGTCTGTCTGTCTGTCTGTCTGTCTGACCCCAGATATCGGCGAGATCCGAATCTTCAATAATTCTATTAGACATGAAGATCTCTAGCGTTGTTGTTGTTCTTTTTGTTTAGCTTTTGATGTAATAATAATGTAGTCGGGAAAAAATTTAAAATTTATAAAAGATGTTTAAAATACACTATAGTGAAGGGTATATAAGATTCGGCACAGCCGAATATATCACTCTTACTAGTTTTGACTATGTTTTTCCGACTATTTTAGAGTTTTAGACTTCTTTCCACTATTTTTAAATTTTCGACTAATTTTGACTTTTTTCTACTCTTTTTCAGTTTTCGACTTTTTCCGACATTTTCCGACTTTTTTCGACTATTTTTTTTACTTTTTTCGAGTTTTTCCGACTATTTTAGGATTTTTTGACTTTTTTTCCACTTTTTTAAAATTTTTGACTATTCTTGACTTTTTTCTACTATTTTCGATTTTTTTGACTTTTTTTCCACTTTTTTAAAAATTTTGCTATTTTTGACATTTTTGTACTATTTTCAAATTTTTGACTTTTCGACTTAATTTGACTTTTTTCGACTTTTTTTGACTTTTAGACCTTTTTCGACTTTAATTTACAAAGTCGACTTTTCGACTTTTTTCGACAAAAAGTCGATTGTTCGATTATTCGATTATTTAAAGAGGAATTTAAATCACTCGTGAATCTTAAAATCGAAATGAAATCAGAAGATCTTAAAATTATTTTTGGTATTTGCAAATTGAAGGTGATATTAGTTCTAAATTTAAGCGATTTTTGAACTGCTCGTGCTTGTCGAGGGCTCGTGTTTCCTTTCACATTAATCGATCAATAATTTTCGATCGATATCGATTTTATTAGCTTTTAGTTTTGAAGTTTACCTAGACCACGAATAGGTCCTTCAGACATCATGTTCTTTTTTAATACAGTTCAGGCTGCAGTAAAATTTCTAAATCCACGAGTGTTTTATGAAGATTACCAATTCTGAGTTTCTTTCTGCTTAATTCGAAATAAAACAAAGTATTGTTTTTCTACTTCAATCGATGGATATCAATCTCATTTTAGTTTTGAAGTTTCCTTATACTTCGAATGGTCCGCCGCCGGGGCATGTTTTCTTGATTACAGATCTCATCTTGGTGTATTGCAATCCGGGGGTATAGAGGTGCTACCAGTACCTCTAGTCTGCGGAACTGTAAACTGGTGATGTCACTTCTCGGCTTGTCCTTGTTATGATTTGACATGGGGTATAACCAGAGAACCACACAATCTGGTACTACGGGTGACCATTTGCCCGCAGGACTATGACCTGACTGATCAGTTTCGGGATAAGTTCGGTGCTGGTGTCGAAGACAACAGATACCAAACAGAGGATTGACTGTGGGACTAAGTGTTGCAAATGATTTGGTACGGGATGGATGTAGAGGTATTCGGGCCTCACTCTACCCCTATACTAAAATGAATGTGTCGTATGTTTTTCTGTTATAAATGTGTCAGATAAATGAGAAGTGTGATGATCGATAAAAGAGCTGAATGATGATGGATGAAAGGTATGATACCTTACCAAATGTACCATCAAATGTTCCTTCCTTGTCCAGGTATGTTCAGAGTAATCTCTGTTCATACTAGAATTACCACAGTGTGTCCCTGTCTCGGCCTATTTGACGGATTCGATTGCCTCAACAGAGGTCATCCCATCTGCGCGGTTGTAAACGAAAGTAATGTTTTACATTTCGGAAGTTAAGCAATGGGACAGATTAGATAGCTTAAGTACTTGAGCAAAGTGCTTGTACTCACCCAGTGGTTCTAAAAGTAAGATAGGGCTACGCGCCAGGTACTCACGTAAAGCACTTCGACCTAAAAATCTCGGATGGAATGTTTGTTCAGATATCAAAGTCTTAACGTAAGAAGATTGTGAAAAAATGTTCTCTCTTAAGACGGTTCCTTATAAGCCTAGCAGTTTAAAATCACACAACCTCGGTCCGTTCATATCACCTCTACGTAAGATGAGTGTTATGTTGAAATCCCATATCAATATCATCCAATTCTGGCCGAAGAACTATGTAATCATCGACCTATAACGTTGTCAGCCCAAAATCCAAGCAAAACAGTGAATTTTCTTTGATCTCATCATAAATTGGATCTCACCACAAATTCGACAATTTTGTTGTTGGCTTCATCTAGATTATGACTTTTGATTAATATTAGTGTTAGATTTTTATAATTGCTCTTGGTATTGGTGTCTCTACAAATATGGATCCTTTTAATAAAAATTAATGTGTACGTCTGACTGTCTGTCTGTACATGAATGCCTGTCTTATAATTCCAACACGTATAGTGTTTATGGTTTGCGTACTCATTTAGAAAATCTTGAATTTCTTATTTAAAGTGTAAGGTCAAGATGTATATTTAAGTACAATTTATATGCAAGACCGGCTGACTAACTGACTGACTGGTTGGTTGTTTAACTGCTTCACTGACTTTGCCTTGTGTGCGGCGAAATTTTCTTTAAATAAATCTAAAATTATCACATTTTTTCATTAGCCTTGAAATGTCAATTGTTTATAAAAGCTAAACTAAATGCTGAGGTTATACGAATTTTAAATAACATTTAACATTTATATATTCTTTTAGAAAAGAAAAAAAAAAATAAAATTTACATTTTAATTCTAACTTCCGGCGGCAGACAATACAATGATGGGGTAGTTAAAGTATTTTTATTTGAAATAAAAATTAAGATTCTAAGATAATCCAAAAGGGCTCAACCATAGGGTTTTATAGAAAAAAAAAAACTCAAACATAATGTGCAGAAATGTGATAAATTTTAATGCTGAGCTTTTTTATTTATTTATTTAAATTTAAAATAAATTGGGTGAATTAGGAATGTATTATCTGGAAATAAAAAATTGATTTTAAACAGTATGAATTAAATTGAGAGTTTTGTGTCTGAAATAGTATAGTTAATAGTCTGAGATAGTATAATATTTAGAAAAAAAAAACTCTATAGAACCTCTTCTGCAATCACTACACATTTAATTATAATAACATGTATTTATCTCAATACTCATATATTTAATTATATTTTGTGTTTTACTTTTCATTGTTTAAATATTTAATGTGCGATAAATGAAATCATTGTCTTGAGTTTTTTTTGTCTAATCAGAACATTCTTCGAAAACAATAGAAACTAAAACCATGAAAAATGTATAACAACACTAACAATAAACGACATTGCAGGAATAACCTACCGCACTAAAACGAGAAACCACTAAAGAAAAAAAATCTTACATGTAAAACAATTTGACACCAATAACACGATAGCAAGCATTGTCAACATATCAATTCCTACTAGTTCGTAATGTGACAAGAGGACTCTTTTTGTATTGATTCTTTTTAACTAAATAAGTAACTACATAGTACTTAATAACTTTTAAGGGCTGTGTGTTCATATGAATTCTCTTCTTTAGAAATTATTTATGAAAGTTTGTATACAAAACTTATTTTAAATTTCTAGTTCAGTTCTAGTTCAGTTCTAGTTCAGTTCTAATTCAGTTCTAGTTCAGTTCTAGTTCAGTTCTAGTTTAGTTCTAGTTTAGTTCTAGTTCAGTTCTAGTTC
>NC_060953.1:47989793-47991978 GCF_022045245.1 Lucilia cuprina | reverse complement strand
TCAGTTCTAGTTCAGTTCTAGTTCAGTTCTAGTTGAGTTCTAGTTCAGTTCTAGTTCAGTTCTAGTTCAGTTCTAGTTCAGTTCTAGTTCAATTCTAGTTCAGTTCTAGTTCAGTTCTAATCCAGTTCTAGTTCAGTTAAAGTTTAGTTCTAGTTCAGTTTTTTTTATGAAAAATGTTTGGCAGGAGGTAGATTTCCCTTGATTACCTATCCTTCCTCCGTGCATACGCGCCTCGTTTAGTTCTAGTAGTAGTTCAGTTCCAGTTTAGTTCTAATACAACATCATCCCACAACAATCTTTCAGCATTTGGCAACACTATATCACGGGTTTGTTATTGTTGTTTATGCGAACAAGTACAAGTGTGTAAAGAGAGTTTCCAAGGGAAGAGCAGTGAGTAAGTGCTACTCGTGTTTCTTTGGTACACATTTGCCAAGAATCTTTACTGGCGGCTTTTAATTAAATTTTCTTTTTGTTGATTTTTTGTTTCCTTTATTTAATCTATTTACATTTGTTGCTTTTTTTTGTGTATATTTTTTCATTCGGCTCCTTTGAAGCAGTGTTAGTGAGAGAAAACAATTAAGAGAGAATACTAACAACAGAGGGTTATGGTTAAGAGGATTTAAAGCTTTTTAAGGATTTATATATTTTTTGCATTTGTAACATTTTAAAAAAGCTCTGTGCGTGTTTGTTTTTATTTTTTTGGTCGGGAGAATTACTACTACACACACTATTTACTACTCACTGGTATTTGTAAGGGAATATTGTTTGTTTTTTTCTGTATTACTTGCTGTTTGGTGTTCCAGTTGTTATTGTTGTATATGATTATTGTTATTTTATTGTAGATGTTGTTGCTGCTATTTATTATTAATGTCCTCTTCATCGCGCGAGAACTGTATGAATGGCGCCACATTTTGAATTAGTTTTTTTTTGCAAAGGCAGTCGTTAAAGTAGTTTTGATGATATGCAATTTTTAGATTACAAGTTACCCACTCATTGGTCTTTAATCAACTTCCAGTACAAGAAAATGTTCAAAGATCATTTACTGTTTTATTTATTTTATTTTTCATTTTTTGGTTAATTTTAAAAAATCGTTATTTCATTTATATTTAAACAACTTTTCAATCTGCTATCCATGTTTGGTTTATTTGTATTAATGTATGCATGTGCTTTTATTGACTTTGGTATTAGTGTATTTTTTGGTTTTAATATGATTGAAGTTGTTGATGCCAAAGATGACGTGCTGATTGAAATTTAAATATTTATAATGGCAAATGTAACTTTACCACTTCTGTCCTACTATATGTTTATCTGTCTGTCTCTCTTAATTATGCATAAATTCGATTTGTATTCGGAAAGCAGCATCAACTTAATCATTGATAAACAAATACGCAGTTATTATTTTTTGCAAGGACAATTTTCACAAAAAATATATGTATGTATGTACATATGTTTGGTTAGTCTAAAAATAGTTTAAACGAATTGACATGATTTACATGCAAATTTAATTTCAAGACAAATTTTCATTTATATTTAATTTATAATACATTTTATGCAAAATTGTGTCTGTTTTGGTTTAATGTTTAATTTGTTGGTTTTTGCTAGGGAATTCTTGGTATCCTTTATCACAAGTGTTGTTATCTCAGTAACTAAGTGTATACATACTGCATTTATGTGGCTTGGAAAGTGTTTGCATACTTTGGGAATTTGTTAATAACAAAAATCTTTAAATTATGCCAACTATTCGTAAGAGATATTCTTACTATCTTGTAGTTTAATGAAGCAATTTAAATTAAGCATGAGTAATTGTAATTATTGCTGCATGATAAAGGGATTTATTATATTGATAGTATCAAATTATGTATTTGGTAATTTTGATGTAAACTAAAGTTTAAACTTAATTTTTTAACTGGCGATTAAAATGACATAATTTGAAATAGATTGATATACCTAATATAGTTCTAAATTAGGTTTGTTTTAGTTTAGTTCACAGTTAAGTTCTAGTTCAGTTGTAGTTCAGTTCTAGTTCTAGAACTGAACTAGAATTGAACTAGAACTGAACTAGAACTGAACTAGAACTGAACTGAACTAGAACTGAACTAGAACTGAACTGAACTAGAACTGAACTAGAATTGAACTAGAACTGAACTAGAACTGAACTAGAACTGAACTAGAACTGAACTAGAAC
>NC_060953.1:47976158-47989693 GCF_022045245.1 Lucilia cuprina | reverse complement strand
AGTTCAGTTCTAGTTCAGTTCTAGTTCAGTTCTAGTTCAGTTCTAGTTCAGTTCTAGTTCAGTTCTAGTTCAGTTCTAGTTCAGTTCTACTTCAGTTCTAGGTCAGTTTACACAAACATTTTTACATTCTTGTTATCAGAAAATTTTCAAGATCTGCATTTTATGAGTTGAATTGTCTTTGATATCCTGGTATTGAAACAGTTAATTGCTGTCATTTAGGAACGCTATTTACCCGGCTAGTACCCCTACCCATGTAATATGCAGATTTTCTTTATTTCCTTTTTCAAACATAAATACGAACTTATTCAATTGTAATGTTTGCAAGTAACTTTATTTGCATTGTGTTTGTTCTTGTTAGAAATGGTAATTGTGAACATTGAAAAATATATGTATATAAACCGCGCCTGTCTACTACAACAATCGCAAATAAAAGATAAAATACAACAATATCATAAAGGAAACCAGTATAAATCCAACAATGAAATATTATTTTAAACAATAACAACAACTCAGTAACATTAACAAGAATTTACTAGATAAAAGTCTACAATAATGTGTATACATGTACTTACATACAGTGTTTGTATAAAAATCAGAGTATAACTAACAATACATGTGCATGACACAGTCTATAAAAGATGTGAAAAAATCAAAAAACCATGATGAGACAGGCGTAAACTAAATGAGAAAAAAAATAGGAAAAAGAAAATAAATGAAAACAACAAAATGAAAATAAAAAATATATATATAAATAGCAAAACAAATATCTTAGAAAATAACCATAGACACAATATTACAAGGCAGCTGCAATAATAACAAATACAATAATAATAAATGCTCTTAAACAAAATAACCACAATAAAGCATCCATCCTCCTCTCCCCCAACCTAAACAATGATGCTGTTTAAAGACTAATAAAAAACAAAATATTTCTTCTTCACTGTAATAAAATATAATTTAAACATAAAAATATATATTAAATCATTTTATAAAATAAGCAAATGTTTAACATAATTCCTTTACTAAGTGCAAATAAAAAAATATAATTAAATATTTCTTAGCCACACCCTAAAAATATGCAGTGATTTGTTTAAAAAAAATATATTGTTTAATTCAAAATCTTACTCGTATAACCAAGTAAAAGCCTAATAATTGTTAACAAAAAGTTCATAAAAATCCTATAACACCAAGGGTATTAAATATTATAAGTAAAATAATTAAAGATAAGTAATAATGCATAAAGATAAAAATTAAATTAATCCTTAAAAGTAAAAAAAGAAAAGAAAACAAAAAAAATTAATATCAAACATAAAAAATCAACAAAAAAAGAATCACAAAAAAGCACAACATGCTACAAATCAACACGACCAGCACAATTTTCTAAATATGAATGAGTTGCTCGTTGTCTCTTGAAAATCTCTCTCAAATATAAAAATACAAGTGGGTAAATGTTAAAGTGTGTGTGTGTATGTGTTTAAGTTTAATAATACAAAAGGAAAACAAAATTTCAACACTCTCTTAAACATTACTATAATGTTTGTTTACATTTGTAACTAAAAAGAGCGTGTATATCCTTTAAAAATAAAGAGCAATGACAGAGAGAGAGAGAGTGAGATACTCTCTAGTAAATACGAAAAAAGCTTTAATACAACGTGTGTTTGTAAATTTACACTTAAATCAACTAATGTTTTCATTGTTATTGTAAAAGAAAAACAAACAAACAAACAAAATTTACTCAAAATCAAACTAAAAGTTCCTGTTAAGGACAACGACCATTAGCCGCAGTTCTCTTATATCTTGTTTTTGCTTTATGCATTTAATTCAACATCATTAATATTGAAGTGAATAAAACTAACATCAAACCACAAGGATTAAAAAAAAACATCAACAATATTTGTAATACAAAAACAACAACAGCGTTATCATCTACAGAGAAAAGGTAATAAATTATCTAATGTACACTAAAAATGACAAAAAGACAAAAAATGTTAACATTTTAAGGCCTTAGAATATTTTCTCTTGAAAGCATTTTAAAATATTTTTTTTTTTTTATAATTTTTTATTACGATTCATTATAATTTATGAAACGTTACATTTTAGAACTCAAGTAATTATCTCATTAAATGAATAATAAAGTTTTATGTTTATAGTCTGGACTATAGTCTTGCCTAGTCAGTTTATAGACTGTCCTATTGTCGTCTATAGATTGTCCTATAGTCCGTCTATAGACTGTCCTATAGTAAGTCTAAAGACTGTCCTATAGTCAGTCTATAGACTGGCCTAATGTCAGTCTATAGACTGCTCTTGATTCAGTCTAAAGACTGTAATAGTCAGACATCCTAAAGTCAGTCTATAGAATGTCCTAAAGTCAGTCTATAGACTGTCCTAGTCAGTGTATAGACTGTCCTAGTCAGTCTATAGACTAATCTATATTCAGTCTTATAGTCAGTTTATAGATTGTCTTATAGTCAGTCTATAGACTGTCCTAAAGTCAGCCTATAGACAGTTCTAAAGTCAGTCTATAGACTGTTCTGTTCAGGTCAGTTTATAGACTGACCTATATTCAGTCTATAGACTGTTCTGTAGTCAGTCTATAGGCTGTTCTGTAGTCAGTCTATAGACTGTTCTATAGTCAGTCTATAGACTGTCCTATAGTATAGACTGTCCTATAGTCAGTCTATTGACTGTTGTAAAGTCAGTCTATAGACTGTCCTATAGTCAATCTATAGACTGTCATATAGTTAATCTATAGACTGTCCTATAGTCAATCTATAGACTGTCCTATAGTCAGTCTATTGCTTGGTCTATAGTATGTCTATTGCCTGGTGTATAGTAAGCCTATAGTCTATAGTCTGGTCTGTAGTCAGTTTATAGTCTCGCCAGTTTAAAGTCTGGCCTTTAGTCACTCTATGGTCTAGCCAATATTTAGTCCATTGTTTTGCCTTTAGCCAGTCTATAGTTTCATCTATAGTCAGTCAATGGTCTGGCCTATAGTAAGTCTATATTTCGTCTATAGTCTGGCCTATAGTCAGTATAGCTCTGTACTATAGCCAATCTAGATCTGTCCTATAGTCGGTTTATAGTATAGCCTATCCATATTCTTGCCTATAGTGTGACCTCTAGTCACTATTGCTATTGTCTAGTATAGTCTGGACTTTTATGTAATCTATAGTCGAAATTATAGTCTAAATACTAGACTATGCTTTAGTCTACTGGTCTATAGTCTAGTATAGTCTGGACTTCTATCTAATCTATAGTCAAAACAAATTGGCAGTCTGAACTGTAGTTATTGTTTAGTTTGTGCGCTTACAATCTTGTCTTTCAACTGGACTAGTCTAGTCTTTATAGTAGATTATGGTTTAGTCTACAGCCTGGGCTATAGTCTAGTCTATAATCTGTCATCTATAGTCTAAGCTATAGTATAATCTGCAGTCTGAACTGTAGTCTGGACTGCATTTAAGACTATAGTCTGATTTTTGATCTAAGCTTTAGTCTTGCATATATAGTCTAGTCTGTAGTTTGAACTCTTGTCTAATTTTTTTTCTCTAAACTATATTTTGGACTATAGTTAAGTCTAGACTAAGTCTAATATGTTCTCTTGTCTTTAGTCTAGTCTAAATTTTTGACCACGGGCTAGTCAAGTTTTTAGTGTTGTCTTGTCTATAATCTGTAGCAGTGTTGGTAGTTTGGTGTAAGACTGGATAAAGTCAAATTAAGTTGTTAAGTTAATCAGAATTGAAAATCATCACAGCAAGCAAATATTCGAAGATTAATTTATACCATCTGCCAAAACGTTTTCAGCACGTGTACTATGGAAATGACAAAAGCAAATTTTAATCAACTACCCTTTTCTAAATTGTTTACTTTGCTCCAGTTTTTATTAAATATTTTCCTCAGCAAGTCGCCCCGAATAGCATTACCTTTTTTGTATGTTTACCTTTTTTTCTGAAGAATAAACAGAAAAAAACTAAAATTTTCAACACATTTCCCAGCTACCCTATTGATTTCCATATAATAAATAAATGTTTGTAGATTATATGAATAATCTTTATTCTGTTTATGCCACAGCTTTAGCACCCATAAGTTTTCTGTGTGATAAATGATTTTAGCTAATAATTTATTCACCACAGGTAGAGGAGAGGCGGTTAACAAACACATCATTTGACTGATTACATGTGAAAATAACTCTTCTGTATTAAACTCCCGCAAATATGGAAGTAAAATTTTCAAATGATTTCACATTAACCTGCTCGATTTTGTTTTGTTTGTTTATTAGGTCGATATGTATACGGAAAACGTATGAATAAACAAATACTTTCATGTTTGATGTTTAGCTAGACATTAGGGGGAAAAGTATTTTGTAGATTTTTGGCTAAATTATTGATTTAAAGAAAAATATTACTTTTAAAGAAGTAGTCTTAATATAAGAAAATTTTTGATTAGTATTTAATTTATTGAAACAAAAAGTTATTTTTGTAAAAAAAAACATTATAAATTCTTAATTAATTTAATGCCATTTTAAAAGTTTTAATTGTTGTTAAGTTTATCTTGAACATCATGATGACACCCTTTATAATGAAGTCTTTTTTGCACCCTTTTGCTTTTCTTAAAATTAAAAGAGTGTTACAATTATATTTATAAACTGTTAATGCTAAGAAAAATATTTACTTTGGGACACACTTTTGTTGTTTATCCACACCCTCATATTTATATGTGAAAATATAAGACTACTTATGTATATATTCCCAACAGGAAATTATTAAACAACACTCTCATTTTTATTCTTGCTTTTTCTCTACTGCTGCCAGCTTTAAAGGTGATAAGGTTACTTATACAAGTTTCTAGGAATAAAAGGAATAAGTTAAGGAAAGTTAATAATAAAATTGACAAGAAATAATTTCGAAATTTTAAAACTTTAAAGGCTTGAAATAGAATATTTATTGAAAATTTAATTTTTCGTAAAAAATCGAAAAATCAGGATTTTGTTTAAAACATCGAATTTTTAGTGAAAAACTGTATATTGTGATAAAATTTGGATTTAAAAAATCTAATTTATAATCTTTTTTTGGTAAAAAAGAAAATTTTTTATTTTTTGTCCTTTTGTTAATCCATGCAGATTAATCTCTTAGAGAAAATTTTTAAATTTTAATTTTTATAGTCTTTTCTTACACAACTCTTCCTTGAAAGAAACAAAGATTTTTCCTTCTCAATTTAATGATATGCAGTTGATGCTATAGCCGAACCACTTGACTTGACTATTAACCATGTTGACGGCATCAATAACCTGGTATGGTGAGGTCCATGCCACCACTAACGAGTCCCCAAATTCTTTCAAATTTCTTCTGAGTGCTTCCTTCTCAGTTAAACCGACCACTACAGAGTTCTTTTTTTGATTAGAAATAGGGGCATAGAAATAGGGCCCCTGGCATCTTCCCATAACTGCCAACTGTTGAGCAAGTTGTGTCTCATTCTTCTTTTGAGTGTTTCCTTCTCAGTTAATGAGACCAAGACAGAGTTCTGCATGTGACCATATATAACTGTGATATCATGATCCTTATTATAAATCTAGATGCATGGCACTGCTTCCCAACAGCAACTTTTCTTTCGAAAAAAATTAGTAACCAATAGTTTATAATCAATTTATGAATAAATCTGGAAAGCTCACATGAATCCGACGTTTGTCAGATATTAAAATGTTCTAACAATGACAAATTGTAAGCAACATGTGCTGAGGATTGTAAGAAAAACTTACAATTCCATTGCTAGACAATTGTCAGACAATAAATATAGAAAGCTCTCATGAATCTGACGCTTGTCAGATAATAAAATATCAGATCAGATAATGACAATTGTTAGCAAAAGGTAAATTGTCAGTGCTGATGTTTGTAAGAAAAACTTACAATTTAATTGCTAGACAATTGCCAGACAATAAATCTATTAAGCTCACATGAATCCAACGTTTGTCAGATATAAAAATGTCAGACCAGGCAATGTTCTGACAATGACAAATTGTTAGTAACATGTGCTAACCATTAAAAAAAAAACTTTTAATTTCATTGATAACCAGACAAAAAATCAAGAAAGCTCTTTTGAAACTGACGCTTGTCATATATTAAAATGTCAGATCAGACAATGTACTGACTATGACAAATTGTTAGCAACAGGTAAAATGCCAGTTCTGACAATAAATGTACCTGCCAACAAAAATTGTCAGTTCACACTGTTGTCAGATTGTTGTATGACAAAAGTCGACACTTTTGTTGATAAATATATAATTTATCTGATAATATATAGTCAAAAGCATAACATTTGCACACCTAGCAATAAAATTTGTCAGACAATTATCTTACATTGATCTGACAATGGTAACATAATATATTTACACAATTTTCGAACAAATGACAAATTATTAGCAAAAGGTAAATTGTCAGTTCTGATGATTGTAAGAAAAACTTACAATTTCATTGCTAGACAATTGTCAGACAATAAATCTAGAAAGCTCACAAAAATCTGACGCTGGATAAATAGTTAGCCACAACAAAATTGTTAGGTCTGACGATAAAAGTACCTGCCAACAAAAATTGTCAGTTCACACTGTTGTCAGATTGTTGTATGACAAAAGTCGACAGTTTTGTTAATAAATATATAATTTATCTGATAATACATTGTCAAAAACATAACATTTGCACATCTAGCAGTAAAATTTATCAGACAATTATCTTACATTTATCTGACAATGGTAACATAATATATTTACACAATTGTCAAACATCTGTCAACATGTTTTACAATATACTGACAAGATTTTTATTACAACTTTACATATGACAACCTTGTATAAATAGCTATAGATACTATGTAAACGTAAGCACTCCCATTGCGACAAAATAGTTATTATCCTTGGCGAAGGATAACTCTCTCTAGGCATCATAACAGAAGTCAAACGATTGTTTTTTTTTATATTAAACTTGATATTTACTTTTTTTGCTCAGGTTTTACTTGTTACGCTCCTCAAACAAAGCCCTAAAATAAAATACTTTTTTCAATCATACGCATTTTTTATGAATTCTTTTTAACCCTCTTATGTTGAGAACATCACCATACATAATAATAATAAATAATATATGAATTTTAAATGTTTTTTTAAACAATTTATTTAAATTTTTGTTAAAGGTTATCATTCTTTAGCATGTCTACATAATGGCATATATGCTTTTAAACGACTTTTTAGAAGAATCAATTAATTTATAATTTTAAACTAAGGCCATGGACATTTTTCTTAAGTCACTTCGAAATCGGTACCGAATAGTTTGTATCTAGATAATATAAAGAAGTTTTCTTTAAAAATCAAAAAATTTGTCTACAAAGATTGTGCTTTATATGTGAACATATACTACCTTAATAATTTTATAATATTTCCATAAATTGACATAACCATGAAACAGAGAAAAAAAGTAACATTTCCATAAATAATCATTCTTTTATAAACTTTTTATCCCTTCAAGTATTTTACAAGTTTTTTTTCTGAGAAATCTTTTCCGTATCATCTAAAATTTGTTATTCTTGTTGTGTGTCTTATTATCAGTTAATTAAATTGTATAAAAATACATACTTGTAAAAGAAAATAAACGGAAAAAGTGATACAAAATTTATGCTAAATTTAAAAATATATAAAAAAAGATTCTACATACATACATACATACATACATACATACATACATACATACATACATACATACATACATACATACGAGAACATAAACAGTTAAGAATAAGATAAAAGGCCTTAACCAAAAAGGGCTTTAATAGCTGAATAGCAACTTCGGTAGGCTTTTTTTGAACATCTTTCCACATTACTTTTCTTAAAAAGCCTTAAAACGAAAAAGTTAAAACAAATATAACAACATTTTAATGGTATGCTAAATTAGCGTAACATTTTTATTTATTATTAACATCTTTGTAATTGAAAAATATAAAAACAAAAAATTAATGAAAAACTTTTTAGGTTAAATATTGATATAAGGATAAAATATATAATGTAAACCTTTAGTGTTATATGTAGTAAAAAAGGAAAATAAAAATCTCAGAACTGAATCAAGAACAGAACTAGAACTATACTAGAACTAAATTAGAACTGAACTATAACCGAACTAGAACTAGAACTGAACTAGAACTGAACTAGAACTGAACTAGAACTGAACTAGAACTGAACTAGAACTGAACTAGAACTGAACTAGAACTGAACTAGAACTGAACTAGAACTGAACTAGAACTGAACTAGAACTGAACTAGAACTGAACTAGAACTGAACTAGAACTGAACTAGAACTGAACTAGAACTGAACTAGAACTGAACTAGAACTGAACTAAAACTGAACTAGAACTGAACTAAATATGAACTAAAATTGAACTAATACCGAACTAATTATTTCTGTAAATAATTACAAATCAGCAAATATGTATGTGTGCATTAAAATTCCTAGCTGCGTATTTTGTTTCTTAGTTGTACAAAACCAAAAAAATTAAGATATTTAATATTTGATTTTTTGTTTCCGATTTTAACTTTTAATTTGTGCCATTTCCATAGCAACCTCAAACTTCGAAAATAATTGAGGTTGAGGAGGCACTTACACAAAATGTTTGATCTAAATCTAACTAACACTCATGCGTCTGGGATTCTTAAAGTTACAGTTAATTGAGGTAAATTGTAAAGTTACACACTTACACATACAGTCAAGTGTAAAACCGTAAATTAATTGTAAAAGTTTTTCCATTATTCAAGTAAAATACACGTTTGTAAAAATGCCTGAATAAATGAATGTGAAATAAGTTGTTAAAGGAAACTCTCTCTCTCTCTCTCTCTTACTCGCTAAACACACACACTATTGTATAAACTAAAAGGCTTTCGTTATTAAACCGCAACATTTTCTCTGGTTGTGAATATGTGTTACAAACATATACAAAATATTTTATGGTTTTCTCAACAACGTGACGTATGAGTGATATATTCTGGGTATTAAATAAATAAACAAAATAATATTACGTATACGTCAGACATATATGAAAACAACAACACTTTTGCTGATGGTGATTTAGTGACTGCGTAAGTGTTATTTTTAAGGCCAATCACGAAAAATATCATATAAAACGCCATAAAAGATCAAAATTTGGTTTTGTTTTATCTACAAAAAGTTTCTTCTAAATTGAAATAAATTTTTACAGAAAAAGATGAAAGAAAAATTAGACTTTAAGTTATACTTAAGTTTGGAATAATCTTAAATTTTCTTAATTTTTTCTAAACAAAATATTCTTATTATAAAAATATGTATGCCAATCCACTTAAAAATGTCGTATTTCTGTCGTCTTAATGAGTAGTAAAAAAATAAATACTTATTCATTCACTTTTGTCTGTTTTTGACTTACAATTAGTTCCAACTCTTGCCAATGTACACACATACATTCATATACCTGACAAATGAAATAAATAAATCTTCTTTTATATTACAGCCACATTAGTAATGCCATCACACACTTGTACTTGAGCTACTTCCTTTTATATCGACCCCTTCTCTGCCCCGCCCCTGTATTTATTATCATACATAAATACGGAATAAATGCTTTTATTTGCGCTCTTTTGTCTGTTTGTCTAATCCAACAACTCTTATGTTTTATAATGAAAAGGCTGGATAAAGGTGAATAGAGCATTAATTTAGGTAGAAGATGGTTTTACATACAATACAGGGTGATAGTTATCTATCAATATAGTTCCTTTCCTTGTTGATGGTAATTTATTTTATATCTCATTTTGTTAACACAATTTATTTTATAACTGTATCTATAATTTTAACACACACTGTAATACTTCTATTATCATTTCGTTATAAATAACAACGCATATTTGCATTAAATTTAAGATTCATGTGCACATATGTACATATATTTACTTCTACTAAATCATATACATTAATACTTAAATATTCACACTCACACGCACACATCATGCGCTTGAGTATGTGTGTAGAAATACTTTTATATTAAAAGGCACAACAACGAAGAACATCCGTATTGAAACTCATATAAAACGATATAAAAATTTTCAAAAATGAAAAACAGATTTTAATGACGTATGATTTTTTTCTAGAAAATGAGCATTTAAATTAAATGTTGCTAAAGTCATAAAAGAAAAATCGTTTAATATAAATATTTTATTTCAAACGATTTTGATGAGATAACTTCAATTTAATTTTAAATGCAATTTAAAAATAATTACATTTAAAAAAATTAAATTATGCTTTAAATAAACGAAAGCAATTTGTGAGTATTACAACTTCATAGATATTTTTGGTTACAGCAAGTATTTTCTGTTCTTTTTCGGTTCTAGTTTAATTCTAGTTCAGTTCTAGTTCAGTTCTAGTTCAGTTCTAGTTCAGTTCTAGTTCAGTTCTAGTTCAGTTCTAGTTCTGTTCTAGTTCAGTTCTAGTTCAGTTCTAGTTCAGTTCTAGTTCAGTTCTAGTTCTGTTCTAGTTCAGTTCTAGTTCAGTTTTAGTTCAGTTCTAGTTCAGTTCTAGTTCAGTTCTAGTTCAGTTCTAGTTCAGTTCTAGTTCAGTTCTAGTTCAGTTCTAGTTCAGTTCTAGTTCAGTTCTAGTTCAGTTCTAGTTCAGTTCTAGTTCAGTTCTAGTTCAGTTCTAGTTCAGTTCTAGTTCAGTTCTAGTTCAGTTCTAGTTCAGTTCTAGTTCAGTTCTAGTTCAGTTCTAGTTCAGTTCTAGTTCAGTTCTAGTTCAGTTCTAGTTCAGTTCTAGTTCAGTTCTAATTCAGTTCTAGTTTAGTTCTAGTTTAGTTCTAGTTTAGTTCAGTTCTAGTTTAGTTCAGTTCTATGTTAAAATTTCGAAAATCTTAACTTTTACAAATACTATATGTACCTACATCACTATGTCCAAACGTTTATAATTATTTTTGGTTTAAGAAATTTTCACGCACTGACCTTGTGATTATTTTTAATGTTAATTACTTTACATAAAATACGTAAACGCGTAAAAACTCTTTTAAAAACTCTATTGTTGTCGTAAGTTGTTATTCGGACAATCTTAAGAATTTTATTTTAATAACAAAAAGAAAAAGCGCAAATGGTTTTAAATGATTTTATGACAACCAACATTAAAATCACTGTTAAATAAATTAAATTATACGAAAGAAATTATATTCGAAGAAATATTTAAGAAAATTTTAACGAAAATCGTAAAAAAACAATGTGATATGAAGGGTAATAGCAAGAATATTATGAAATAATAATATATATGTATATATTAATTACGATTAGGATAATGTTATTCACCATACATATGCAAAATTATTAAACTTTGCCAACTATATACATAAAATCTATTGTTATTAATAAAAAAATGTAATAATTGTAGGTAAATTGAAATTCGCGTTCTCTGCTATTTTTAATTTTTATTTTTGAGGTCTGATAACAAAAATTAAAAAATCATTAATAGGAATTTAAAATCAGGCTAATAAACGTAATGTTCTATTTGCTATTGCTCTAAAAGTTATTTTTAGTATGTTTTTTACTTATGAAAAATATCTTAAAAATCCCATTTTGTCGAAATCTTACGTCTATGGTGAGAAACCATAAAAAAAGGGTCATAAAATGCACACAATAAATAAAAGCTCATAAAATTTAAGTTTCAAACAAAAAAAGCACTAACTCAAACTCAAATAAAAAAGGAACTCATATTGAAAGTGTGGAAATGGCAAATGTTCATAATAACAATAAAAAGGGAAAAAACAACAAAAATATAAAAAAGAAAAAGTTGTTTATTATTAAATTTTGCAAAAAGTCAAAAAAGAAATGGAAAAACACCAGACAAATTTGACATTGAATTTAATACTTTGGAAATGGTGTCGATGTTGAGCTGTCATCAAGGATATTATTCTAATAAAGCACAAACACAGCCATACAACAATTTATTTTTATCTCTAAAACCGAAAGTGCGTAAGGATGTTAAAAGAGGAAAGAACTCATAAAGAGAGTCAAAGAAATCATGTATTCATAAACCTTAAAAGAAAGACATTTTGTTTTTTCATTATGTTATATAAAATGATAAGAGAAATTACTCATAAAATATAACAATAACGACAGCTATTTGCAATGTAAATAGAAATCATGTTAAAGAATGCCGAAACAGAACGGTTTGTAGTTCTAGTTCAGTTTTAGTTCAGTTCTAGTTCTGTTCAAGTTAAGTTCTAGTTTAGTTCTAGTTAAATTCTAGTTCAGTTCTAGTTCAGTTCTAGTTCAGTTCTAGTTCAGTTCTAGTTCAGTTCTAGTTCAGTTCTAGTTCAGTTCTAGTTCAGTTCTAGTTCAGTTCTAGTTCAGTTCTAGTTCAGTTCTAGTTCAGTTCTAGTTCAGTTCTAGTTCAGTTCTAGTTCAGTTCTAGTTCAGTTCTAGTTCAGTTCTAGTTCAGTTCTAGTTCAGTTCTAGTTCAGTTCTAGTTCAGTTCTAGTTCAGTTCTAGTTCAGTTCTAGTTCAGTTCTAGTTTTAGTTCAGTTCTAGTTCAGTTCTAGTTCAGTTCTAGTTCAGTTCTAGTTCAGTTCTAGTTCAGTTCTAGTTCAGTTCTAGTTCAGTTCAAGTTAAGTTCTAGTTTAGTTCTAGTTCAGTTCTAGTTTAGTTCTAGTTCTATATAATATGCTACTTAATTTACCTCGAATGCTTACATATTATTTCATATACATATAACATTTTCCTCTCACTCATTTAAAAGTAATTTTTCAATTTATTTATTTTAAGTTCGACAATTAGTTGTTTGTTGATTTTTGCCAATAAATAAACATTTATTATTGAGCAACGAAAATGTATGACAAATATTTGTTTAAAGTAACAAAAAGATGTTTAAATATTTATTTTGATTTTTTGTGTCATAATTTTTTAGCAAACAATGGGAAAGTTTTGCAAATAATTTCTTAATTGAAAAAGGTTCAGTGAAGGGAAATAAACAGAATAATAAAGTGGGAAAAAATGTATTCTCCTCGTATATGAAAACACATATATAACCTGTGTTATCCTTAAGTGTTACTCCCCTAATTATCCATCTGCATTTTTTAATATCACAATATAAATTAACATATGATTAAAATAATTATTATTTATTACTTAATTATAATTGTATTTATTTTATTTATGTATTAATTAATTTATTTAACTATTCAATTATTTGCAAATAAAAAGTGTGAAATTTATTATTATTATTTATTATAAAAATTTATGAATATATAATTCAAATTATAAAAAAAATTACACAAATCATTTTTACAATTACAATTTTTTGTACCCTACAATCTTATAGATTGGAGAGGTTTTGTGCTTTTAAGATGACGATTGAGAATTGAACCAGAACTGAAGTAGAAATGAACTATAACTAAACTAGAACTGAACTAGAACAGAACTAGAACAGAACTAGAAAAGAACTAGAACAGAACTAGAACAGAACTAGAACAGAACTAGAAAAGAACTAGAACAGAACTAGAACAGAACTAGAA
>NC_060953.1:47974228-47976058 GCF_022045245.1 Lucilia cuprina | reverse complement strand
TAGTCTAGTCTATAGTCTAGTCTTTAGTCTAGTTTTTAGTCTAGTCTATAATATATTATACAATACTGTCTTCAGTCCAATCAATTATCATGTCTATAGTCTAGTCTAATCTATATTTTAGTCTACAGTAGTTATTTTCCCCCAACTTCCTACTGTACATAAACTATTTAAACAATATATATTATAACACAAAAATTGCACTAATATAGAGAAGAAAAATAAATATTTAAATTGTAAATTTTCTATTACTTTAGGCATTTTTCTTGCTTTCTTTTGTCGATTTTTATTTATTCTTTGTCCAAACGTTGCTTTCAAAAGACAAAGAATTTGAAAAATCACAAAATGTTTGTATTTGACATAAAAGTTGTTGCTTTGTCGAGTTTAACAGGATATTAGTTTTGTTGTCTTTTTTCTTCTAAGAAATACACAAAATTTACAACAAAAAAGGGGCAAAAAGACAGAGAAAACAATGATGGCAGGAGAGTTTTCAAACAAATGTAAGAAACACCAACTAAAGTTTATTTGCCGTGCTGGCTGTTCTTAAGGAAATATATGGACCAACAGTAAAAAAAAACATAGACACAACGACAGTTGCAAATACATATGTATAACTTACAAACTAATATCTAAAAGACAAATAAGCAAAAGAATCCTTAAAGGAAAACATTAAAAGAAGAGATGAGTAAAATGCAAAAAAGAAACCTACAAGTCATTTTTCATTTTGTGCTCCAACCCCGCTATAGAAATTGAAAATCTACTTGGTATACAATAAGGAAAACATACATACAATTTTCTTTTAACAGAAAAAGTAAATTAAAGACAGTATGGAATTCTAATATAAAATTAAAAAGAAAAATACGAAAGAGTAGAAAAGAAAAAAAGAATATGTATCTACAGAAACTGCTGTGTCTATTAGTTGAGAAACTTTTTTTGTAAGAAAAGATGAAATTTGTTAAGAATGAACAACAAGAAGAGCCGATAAGCACGTCTACTTGTCTAACAGCCCATAAAATGTGTAAAAGTATTTAACGCATTTAAAGAAATAAGTAAAACCTAAAGGAAACGGAAAATAAAAAATATGTTTTTTTTTATAGAAGAAAAATTATGAATAAATAATACAATGCAAACAACTATTTATTAAATAGTGACGAAAAGAGGCGATTTTTATAAAATAAAACATTATTTTTCTTAAGAAAATAAAACGCTTTCTACAGAAAATGTTCTTTAGAAGATCAGCGATCTTTAAACTATCAACGATTTGCAAAAGAGATAAAAATAATTTCTATATGGAATCAGTATTTAATAGAAGAAAGATATCAACAAAATAACGATCATCTATAAAAGAAAGTTTTTTATACGATCACGATCTTTTATTCCGAACAATTTTTTTCCCCAAAAACGAAAATTATCTTCTATTGAAGACAGATTTCGTTAATAGTTTTCTATATGAAAACGATCATCCATCATATTAACCATATTTATTATAATGATCTTCTATATTGTATATGTTCGAAGACCGTTTTCTATACGAAAACGATCTTCGTTCTTGATACGAATTCCATCTTCCATCTAATACAGATTTATATACAAAAAGGACCTTCTATAAATTATTCAGTTTTCTTTTATTTAATTCAGTTTCCTGTGCGAAAATAATCTTCTATCGAAGACAGTTTTCGATAAAAAAGGATCTTCACTTAAAAACTGGTTTCCATCGTAAACAGACTCTATCTATCTATCTATCTATCTATCTATCTATCTATCTATCTATCTATCTATCTATCTATCTATCTATTTATCTATCTATCTATCTATCTATCTATCTATCTATCT
>NC_060953.1:47968727-47974128 GCF_022045245.1 Lucilia cuprina | reverse complement strand
CTGAACTAGAACTGAACTAGAACTGAACTAGAACTGAACTAGAACTGAACTAGAACTGAACTAGAACTGAACTAAAACTGAATTAGAACTGAACTAGAACTGAACTAGTACTAGAACTAGAAACATTTTTTTGTATTTTCAGTGTACATATAAACAAATTCCCTTTTTGTGCTTCAAATATTTTTGTTATTTTGTATAAAGTTAAAGTATAGAATTTTAAAATACATTTGTTATCCCTATAATTCCCTTCCTTCCTTTTTTGTGCTTTTTGATAAGATTTTACTTGATTAATTTCGATCAAACAAAAACCTAAACCAGCAAACTAGAAAATGAGTGTGTATGTGTGGTTTTGGTTTCGATTGGCCCCAAAAATGTGTAGAGCGATTTTAAATTCGTTAGGGTTGATTTGCAATCAATGAATGTTTCAATCTTCCTGTTTTCTTGGTTTCTATAGAGATTTTTACATGTGTGAAAAAAATAAAATCAATATTGTCAAGAGAGTATTTGAGCGTTTATAACAAAAACCAACAAGATGACAAGAAATTCTTAATTTTACACTTGTAATTTATCAACTGAGATTTATACTTAACTATACATACGTATATAAATAGTATATATGTAGGTATAACTATAAAGTTATATGTTATGAATACCCGTTAGATTTGTGCGAGCTAAAGTAGGCTTTTTATCTAGATGTTTGCAAAAGAACAAACGAACAAATAACAACTGCTAGCAAAGACTCATATTAAAGTAACTGATATGTTAATATTAAAGCAAGCTATTGATTAGTCTCTAATGTCATCCTAACCACCGGATATTTCTGTGAATCCCTGATATTCATACATAATTATACCTATATATGTGTATATATTGATATACTGTTTTAAGTGTGTGTTACATTTTCTATTACATCAAAAGTCATGATAAAGAAGGTTACTTTTCAAATATTAAAGTTGAAAAATAATGAAAACAAATCTTTTATTATTCCCAGAATTTATTTTTTTTTACAAGGAGGCAAATAACATTTTTTAATCTTTTTACACAAGATGACAGATATGAAGAAAGAAGTAAATAGAAAATAAAGAAAATGTCAATATTAAATATATAATCAGCCTTATTAAAAAAAAAGTTGAAAAGATTATTTTATGACACAAAAAATACATGTCATGTGTATTAGTAGAAAAAAGGGGAATAAATAAGATTTGCTAGGAGCATATTAACCTACATTGTATTTTGTATTGTTTTGGCAGCGACTTGCTTAAAATTTTAAAGCTGTTGTTATTTTAAGTACGGGAAAATTAAAAAGTAGGGCAATTTTGTAAATAATTACAGGGAAGTAATTATTTTCCGTTTCTTTGATAAATTTTCGATAGAAGGCTTTACTATGGAAACTGAGTTTGATACAAATTCGTTCTTCATAAAAGAAATTTTTCGTTCACGAAATTGCTTCAGTTCAGTTTTTTTAATCGTTGATAGAAGGCCGTTATTAAATACATTAAAGGAAATGAGACGATTTAAAATTATACACGCTTGGTACTAAGTTGATACCAAAATGTATATATTTTTCCAATAACATCCGTCGTTGAAGTAATTTGCGGCTAGTTGTCAAATGAACAACAAAAATATAACAAATACACGACATTATCAAATCACAAAAAATAATAATGTGTTATTAAAATAACAACACTATGTTGTCAAACAGAATATTGCGTTGTCAAAATCACAGCGATGAATTTTTCAAAATGATATTTTCTGTTTGTATCATTTTGACAATTCTGTTTGTATGTTGAAATCAGTTTTCAGAAGACCCCAAAAATCTGCGAGATCCGAATTTTCAATAACTCTTTTGGAAATACGATCGAATAGAACGCTATTTAAAATCAGACCAATCGGTCCATAAATAACGAAGATATGAGTAAAAATCGAGACCACCTCTCGATTATTTTGGTACTTTTTCGTTTTACACAAGGTACTTTTTAAATGTTCTATAGTATTGAACTCAGAAACATGAAATTTAGCATGTAGGGCCTCGACTATGTGAGAACCTAGAAAAAGAGACTTTTTGGTACTTTTTCATTCTACAAAAGTTACTTTTAAAATTTTCTATAATATTAAACCTAGAAACATGAAATTAAGTATGTAGAGCCCGGATTAGATCAGAACACATAAAAGGGGACTTTTTGATACTTTTTCGTTCTACAAAAGGTAATTTTAAGTATGTAGAGCCCGGATTAGATCAGAACACATAAAAGGGGACTTTTTGGTACTTTTTTGTTCTACGAAAGGTAATTTTTGAATTTTCTATAATATTGAAACGAGAAGCATGAAATTTAGCATGTAGGGCCTTGACTAGGTAAGAACATAAAAGGGACTTTTTAGCACATTTTCGTTCTACAAAAAGTACTTTTTGAATTTTCTATAATATTGAACCTAAAAATATGAAACTCTTTAGACACTCTTTAACTTGTGAGCAAATCAACATCAAATCATTTGGAGAAGAAGAAAAAACAAACCTACTGTTTTGGAGTGCCAACGTAGCGTTAGCAGACTTTTCCTTTCCTATCACCCGTGCTATGTAATCTCAATATTGAGCTCCCCTGATTTAAACCGTTAAACATAAAAAACTATACTTGTGTACAAAATATAGTTTTTCTATCTTCGATCTTTATTTAAAGATCATTTTGTCGGACTTCTTCGTTTTCATTTAAAAGTTATCTTCTTTAGAATATCGTTTTCTTATAAAAGAAAAGTCATATAGAATACAAAAAATCCATTGCTGTGTTCGAAGTTTTTTTTAGAGAATATCATTTCGTTAAGAAAACAGTCTTCTAGAGAAGATCGTTTTCATATAAGTTCGATTTTGTAGAGAAAAATGTCTTTTATTGAGGATCGTTTTCGTATAGAAAATTATAACGAAATGACTTTTGTTCTTTCATAGAATGGTTGATCTTCATTTCAAAATAGTTTCTTGAAAATTCCAAATTATATAGTTTCAGTATTGAATATCATAAAACTGTCTTAGATCGATTCGTAAAGAAAAATGTCTTCTATAGAAGAGTAATTTCATATAGAAAATGTTTTTGAGAGAATGTTTTTATGAGAAAATAATGCCTTAAGCTAATATTATTATACCCTACACCACTATAGTGGGGAGGGTATTATACGTTTGTGCTGATGTTTGTAACATACAAAAATATTAGTCCAATACCCACCTTAAAGTATACCGATCGATTCAGAATCATTTTTTGAGTCGATTAAGACATGTCCGTCCGTCCGTCTGTCTGGCTGGCTGTCCATGTATACCTTGTTCGCAAGGTACAGGCCGCAATTTTCAAGATAATTTGATGAAATTTGGACCAAGCATGTTTTTTGGCATAGAGACGAAGCCTATTGAAAATGGTTGAAATCGGTCCATTATTTCACCTAGCCCCCATACAACCGTACCTCCCGATTTGTACTTTTTATGCCATAATTACGTCAAATATTCTATTATCTCTCTGAAAATTGCCACAAATAAGTTCTATATAAGTATAAATGACACTACAGTTTTTCGTAAGGAACGGCCCTTATTTGACCCTAGCCCCCATACAAACCCCCCTTCAAAAAATGTCTTAAACGTCTAAAATTGACTTGTAACCATTTGTATCGCACTGAAACTCAACAAAACTAACGGTAATTTAAAAATATATCCTTTCCCAAATTTACCGAAGATCGGCCCATATTTGACCTATATAAAGCCTCATTGAGAAATTTTAGTTTTTTTTATCAATAAATTGCTTAAATAGTTTGGAATTATGGTAATATTTAACGTAAAAGTTTCTTTAAAAAAATAAAAATTTTAAAAATATACTCATATTGTAGGGTATTATATGGTCGGCCATGCCCGACTATACTTTCCTACTTGTTTTTAAAATGTTGGCATTAATAAAACAAAAACAAAAAATGAGAAAAACGTTTGTCATATTAAGATGATTAAATTTGAATGAACGTTTTCCAGAGTATGAGTACACACATACATATATAAATGTCTATCCATCATTGCTTACAATGTTTATTCTACACATTCATTCAAGGTCGTACAGATGTGTTATTTTTTTCATTTTTAGAAAATTTCCTCAAACTCTGTTTATTTATTATTTTTTTTGCTTCGAGTGTGTATAAATAATTTCCGGAAAAGAAGATAATCTAATATCAATAACGTGTATTACATTTGAAATTTTTTCGTATAAGGAATGGAATTTTAAGACTTTTTTCTTAGTGATTTTTTATTTAATCAGCTCTATTTGGAAAAATGTGCAAAGCTTTAAAGGAATGATGGTATAAAAAATAATTGTTAAAAAAATATTTTTTTAGAATGTTGCTGCATAAAAAATGTATAATATTTCTTTATTACTTTTAGTTTTTTAAAAATTTCTATTTGTTGTTGCTATTTTTTCTGCAAAATTTAAAGAAATATTTTTTATTGCATTTTAACAACTCACTTTCTAATAATACTTGTAGAAATATATTATAAATTTGCATAAATAATCTGTACTTTTGTTATTTATTCTATTCATATTCTTAAGACATCTTTTTTATATTTGTATTATTTACTTGTATATTTATTATTATTATTATGCTTAAAGGGGATATAAAGAATAGAAAAATGAATGAAAAGTAGATTCAAAATGGTATAGAATTGTAGCGTTTTTTTGTAGAAACTTGTTTATTTGTGAGGGTTTTTTTGTTCAAAAGAAGCTTTTTTTGAATAATCTTAGACCTGGTCCACACTAGGAAACTTTTATTGAGAAACTTTTTCTTAATTCTCTTTAGAAGTTTCCCTAATGTCCACACATAGAAACTTTTGTTTCAGAAACTACGTGTAAATTGCATTGGTTTGTTGTTGTACGAATGAGAAGAATAACAAAACAAAACAAGTTTCCGAGAACGGGAAACTCCGTATCTCGAGAGAGATGAATGATATTTTCTCATTCATTTTCTCTCTCACGCAAAATTAAAAGTTTCCCAAAAAAAGTTTCCTAATGTGGACCGGCTGTTAGTATTTATTATAAATTACACGCTTTTTGGCGTCAATCGCGCCTAAAAAGCGTCTTTGAAGGAATAAAGGACAGATAGGTCTGAAGGACAGATAGGTCTAAATGATAGATAGGTCTAAAGGATAGATAAGTCTAAAGGTTAGATAGGTTTAAAGTATACATAGGTTTAAAGGATAGATAGGTCTAAAGAATAGATAGGTCTAAAGGATAGATAAGTCTAAAGGTTAGATAGGTCTAAAGGATTGATAGGTCTAAATAATGACTAAATGATAGATAGATAGATAGATAGATAGATAGATAGATAGATAGATAGATAGATAGATAGATAGATAGATAGATAGATAGATAGATAGATAGATATATAT